>NC_043702.1:83563903-83594406 GCF_006229205.1 Suricata suricatta | reverse complement strand
ACAGCAAACACTCCCAAAATAAACTTAGATTGTATTGCAGTTTCACTTAACAGTATATAGAATGCTGTGTTGTGACAGGTATCAACTATCCATTAGATACTGAATCAATTTTTCTTAAGCACTACTAACTGCTTGCTTTTCCTGAAGCTAGATCCAGAATGCTCAAGTGTGTACAAAATGTATAAACACATGTTCAGGTCAAGTGCCTCTGTCCAACATTAATTCACGGCAAGTATGGAGCTCTTTAGGCTACAAGTAATACAAGCTCCACTTAAACTTGTGTGAGCCAAAAAGAAAAAAATAAAGAACAGGCTGACTTGTCTGCCTCTTCTTTTGTTGCCCATTGGAATTATTTCTAAACAGATTTCCTCTCACAGAGTGTTCACAGTGATGTGCATGTCAGCATCTAGGCAATCAACCTGGCAGAGATTGCTTGTGTCCCAAAATTTCCCACAAAAAAGTCCTCAGGGGGCTTCTCATTGGCTTGGCTGTGGTCATGTGCTTTTCCATGAACCAACAACCATGGGCAGAGAAATGACACATATGGAGAAAGAGTGAGACCCCATGAGCGGAGAGACTGAAAGGTGTTTTCCCCAAACGAAGAGAGAGGTACCGACTAGACCTATGGGCACATCCACTGTGGTTGTTTTCTTCAAGTTGCGGGGGACTTGCTGAGAGCTTCTAAGAGTAGATAAAAGCTTAATTATAATCGCTCTGTCTAGGACACTGCTTCCTTTATTGCTGTTTCATAAGCTCATTTTCATTTTCCCCAAACTCTACACCTTCTAAAATGTCTCTCTCCTGCATGTGTGCCCTAATCCTTGTTTCTGCATTACTGGTGTAGTTCCAGACAGGCTGCTCAGCCCCTCTGTGTCATGCTCATCCTCCCCTTGGCATCCAGATCGGTGCCAGGATTGGACCATTTTGGTGGCTGGTCTTCTATGCAATTTGTTTCCATCAAACTGGCTGAAGCACTTAGGAAAGGCCATGTTGCTTCTGCCAAGACAATCCATTGTTTAAGTTAGAAGGGGGCGCTTTATTAGCAGACGGAAGCTCATAAATTTTCTACCTCAGGTATTGCTTTTATTCATAACTTTGAAATTTTAATCAAAGACTAGGTTATATACTCTATAACTTTCTATAGCCCACATTAGATAACTTGTAAAATGAATAGTCCAGATATGATAGAATAATGACTATTTAATCCAAAAATGCAATTATGGACTCTCCACTAAATGTAGGGCTACAACATAATAATACCATAATATAATAGGAATATTATTCTTAGTAAATAATTACAAAATTAAAGTTTCATTTAGTTGGAGTTTTGAAGACCAAGTAAGGTTTGCAACTTCCCTATTTTAAACTATAAAGTTGCCTGATGAAAGAAAGGTCAGCACTACTGTGGACAGAATGACCCAAAACCTAGACTAATTATTGCTGTCACTGAACGTGTGTCCCCTTTCTGCTGGGCTTCCTGACACTGGCATGTGGCACTGGCACAGAGGAGGAGGACTTCATTTGTGAAAGGTTAATTCTGATGACTAGAAGAATGACCACCGTGGAGGTTTCATGTTATTATGAGTATGTAACATGTTTCTGTATGCAACACTATGAAAATAATTCCTTATCTTTTAGCGTTCATACCTCTAGTTATTAGCCAACTTGTTGTCTATCTTGGATTAATGAATATCACCTAACTTTGGAAATAACGTTTGCTGCTCTAAAGGTGAAGGACTTGGCTCACTGCCCCTCCCCTGACTAGCCTCCTTGGTTTGCCTGGCATTCTCCTGGGTGACGCCTGTTTTCCCAGGGCAAGTTTAAATGTACCTCCTTTCACTCCATAAAGCGCTTCAGTTCCGAGAATGTAAATAAGCTAAGTTTATGGTACATATGAGAATTATTTTTGTTTTGAAATGATGGAATGCTTGCCAAAAACGGTGGAATTGGGTAATGAATGGGGTTATAAAAATAGCATTCTTCAGAAATCTTTAACATTTGATGAAGCTAGAGATGTGCATCGCCCAGATATGGCTGAGGGAGAGTCTATGAATATATAAATTGACTGGTACTTGAAGATCACCTTTGCTCAGCATGCAAAACTGCAAACATCTTAGACGGGAATGAAATGTCCAACAGAGTGGGGAAATTTACTGATTAGAAATCAGTCTTATCTCAGAAATGATTTTCTGTTTTATTTTCTCACTTAAAAAAATTCTAGACATGCAGACAATGGGCCACATATCAATAAATTGCAAATCTATAAGACTTCCTGAAAAAGCTTTATCATTTCCACTGGGAAAAGTATACAGACCGCTAGTAGCACAGGGGAGAAGCCAGCGCCATGTGCTATGTCATCGAAGATATCTAGGGTTCAAATCTCAGCCCTATACCACTTATTAGCTCAGACTATGGTTCTTTGATTTTAAATTGCACTATTAACGTACTATATCTGCATAGAAACACACATAAAGTTACAGGGAAAATACAGATTAGCATGTGATCATTTCTTTCCTTAGTTATAACTTTCATTAAGGATAATAGTTGTCTGTCTTGTCGTGTGTTTTCCTAGTCTTCCTCCTTGGAATTACAACCCAATCTCTGTGGACCAGGGAAATACTCTATGGCATTCTTTCAGTGTTTACATACTTAATTCCTGAGGTGAAATACCTGCTAAAATGATTCATGTTTGCCTTGGATGGACTGCCACCAATGTAGAAAGTCTAAGATATTCTCCGTGGCAGAAATACTTAGGGCTTTGTAACCTAATACTTATTTGTGTTGCCTTTTAGTGAGGAAATGCAGGGAGGGTAAAACGGAATCTGTTAGTACAGGTTTAAACATTCGCTGATACTTTTTTCTCTGTGTTGTACAGCTTAGCTGAGGAAAATCTATACATTGGTTTTGAAGCCATAATCTTATGTTCAGTGTGAATGCTGGCCCATCGTATAAATATGAATTTTTAAGCCATGTAGCATTTCATCAAAGTAACAAGGCACTTGATTTCCTTTCATCCATATGAAAACAATTAGGGGGAAAATGCCACTTATCTTAAATAGTATTTGTCAAACTTTCTTCATCAAACTTGGTAAATACAGATCTCTTGACATTTTGATGAATTTTCATCACTCTGTGGTAAACCTAAGTGACTAGGCTGTGGCCCGTGAACAGCTTTTGTTTCTGTGTGACATTAAAATGTATTTTTTTTTAAAAAACATGATTATAATGAATATTCAAAATTAGATTCATTCTTCAGCATATGCACAATAGGTCAGAAGTCATGGCTGGAGGACAACACTCACTAGTCAATCTCGAGGTCTTATTAATTCCTATGAATCTCATCTTTTCACATGGTTCAGAGATATAACTATCAAAGAGGAAGGCCAGCTAACTATACACCAGCTTCAGTTCACCTAGACACTTTGAAAATTCATTTCACATGTGGTTAAGTTGAAAGTTGGTGCGTCTCCCTCACTGTATATTGTCTTGACTCAAAATTTCTTGGACCGTATGTTCAAAACAGCTTGAAACAGACATTATAAATGAAGAATAATCAGTCACCATAGTTCAGAGCATTTTCTTCAAATACTCTTCAATTTCTGGTTCCAGCAGAATTTTATTTACTCAAATATAAATCTTTTTTTTTTAATACTCTAGAGCCTCGTCCTCAACAGAACACCTCATTTTAGTACAATTGTTTTTATATTCTGTCACAGGGTGATGATGATAAATGGAGAATGATTAAGTATATTGTTTGTCAGTTTTCTTCTTTCCACAATTCAGTAAGTATTCCCAGAGTTCTCCCTTGTCACCTTACTTATAATAACTACCAAGTGGAAGATATGCTTTAAAGTCAAGGACAAAATCTAGTTTTTATTTTGGTTGTTCTTCTTTGCCAAAAATATAAAATATGAATTCAAACTTTGGATGCCTACAAACCAAGTTAATTACTTAGATATATTAAATCTTTTATTTAGGGACCTTGAGCCATCGAATACATACATGAGGAAAAAAACCACTTTGAGCTTTTAATTCAGTGGGAGGCATATCTGTAATTCATTGAGAGGCATATTCATAATGTGATTCTTTTATGTTGGCTACACTTTTAAAGTTTAAACCACACGCAATGCACTTATTCAATGAGAATGTATTACATTCACTAGTTATTAAACACCAACGACAATCACGAACAAGAATGGTGACAAACAAAAAAAAGGAAAATAAAGGCAAATTCTTTTCCTAAATATTACCCACACTGGCTTTTGTGTTCCCTGAAATTCCCCCTTCTTTTTTTTTTTTTTTTTACTTTTGTGGTATTTTATTATAAAAATTCTCAGTTGGAAAACCACTTTTATTATTTGGTTATTTCTAAACTTTCTTGTTCAGAATAGTCTTAAAGTCACACACTTATTGTATCAAATACAATAAGGCAATAAATTAGAGATATTTAACCAAGAAGAGAATATCACTGGGGAACTTATGATTTTTCATGACATACATGTTTATGACATTTTATGGCTTTCAGAGTCCTTTTCTCATTTAATATTTTTGTTACTATATTCTTTCTGTCATCCTACAATCCAAAAATGTGATTTCCTATTTGTTGATTAACACCAATGAAGGAAACATTTTTACTGTTTCTACAAGAAAGAAAGTGGTGTTTCAGAGGCTTCAAATAACTTACGCAAAGACACAGCTACTAGTGACAGATCTGGAATTCTGTCTTGTCTGCCTGTCTCTACTCTGTGCTATGAAGAATGGTGAGTAGCTTTATCAGCTGAAGCTCTAATCCTTGTGCACTCAGCCAAACCTTTGTATCTTTCAGGGTCAAGCCTAAATCTCTTCTTTAATGAGACCTCTCCAACAATTAAACAAACGATCGTTTTTTTTGAGTTATTGTACTTGCCCTCAGTTTGACATGTAATCAAAGATTATTTTCCAGTATTGTTTATTTATGAATGTAAGCATTCCTGACTTCTCTCCCCTATGACGTTTAAGTAAAAGCAACTTACCAATATATTGTGTGTACTTGTTTGCGCTAAGATTGCCCTTGATTTCTGAATGATACCACCTTTCCCTCACCAATGTTTAAGCTATAGCTTTCCTATGATTGGTAAGATATGGTAGATGAATTCTAAGGGGGCTCCCGCGATCTCTGCCCTCTGGTCTGACACCCATGGTCAGGTTACATTATATGGTAAAGATAATGGTGTTACTCCCTTGACTTGGTTGTTTTTTATGGAGATGGTGAACAGATTTTGCAGGCATACTTAAGATCTCAGACTAGTTGACTTTAATCCTAAAGGAGATTATCATGGATGGGCCTTATTTAATCAGGTGAGCCCTTTCAAAGAGGTTCTAGATGTGACTGAAAATCTACTGGCCTTGTAGAAGCAAACAGCTATGTCTTGAATTGTGGATGGAGAGGCATGGTCTCTAAGAAGTAGGGGCCTTAGTTCTATAGCCATCAGGCAGTGCATTCTGCTAACAACCACAAGAACTTGAAAGAGAACCCTTGAGTCTCAGAAGGATAGAAATCCTACCTGATACCTTGATTACAATCTGTGCTATCCTGAATAGAAGACTCAACTAATCTGTGCCTGAACTCCTGACCCATGGAAACTGTGAATTAAGAAATGTGTTTTGTTTTGAGCTGCTAAGTTGAGACAATTTGTCACACAGTCATAGAAAACCAATACGTAATGCCATGTCTAATAGTAAATAAAACTTGTTAATTTATGTGGAAATTATATAAATGCATATATCCATATATATATATGTATCTTATGCATATTATTTAGGTGCACACAGCACATGCCTAGCTTAGCAGCAACATCTTTATCTTAGAGTTTCAATTGCAAAACTTTCATTGAAGTTCTGGAACCACTCTAAAAAAGTTATGAGAAAACATATTTGAAGGAAATTGCCTGGTGATTAAGAATAATTTCAGAGAAAAAAAAGAAAGTTGACATTAAACTTAAAAGCTTAGTGTCTATTTGTCAAAAGTAAAAGAGAAGAATTTAAGTAAAAGCTGGCCTGTAAGATCTATAAAGTATAAATAAGGTAGTGTAATGTTAATATTTCAATGCCCCTGCTTGAGGATTTTTATAAATATAGCTTTCTACCATGCTACCATTTTCCCATCAAATTTTAATGTATAAAATAAATTTGCATAATAGAAATAAAATTCTCAAGTATAATTGTATAAGACAAATATATGACCTACCCATAGTCAGAAACGTGTTAAATTTATAAGTATTTCATAAATAGCCATTTGTGATTTTAAGTCCCTGTCACTTTACAGTTGAACAAAGTATATTTGGTAGGCTTTGGGGGACATTGTGTAAGGGCAAAGAAACCTAGTGAATGAATCGTGCCTTCAGAGTTTTGTAGTAACATATGCCCAATATTACTACACTCTTTATGCAATTTCTACATATTACCTAAATGGAATTATGATTTCTTCCTAATGCAATTTGTCTTCAGGGTTTTATTTCTCCATCAGTGATATATTGGAAAACCTCTCTATGCAATAAATATACACAGGATGAGTCATAATTTTCCATTTCTAAAGTAATATGTTTGATAACTGTCAATGTCCCCAGATCAATTTGGATGTCCACAGAGAAAGTATTTATTTATACATTAAACATAAGAAACCTACATTATATACATTCTCTTTTTAGTTTTCCTTATGAGGGTGATCAAGTAGCTACTGCTACACTAATGCCACTTTCTCCCTAAAGAATATCATTTCTTTGGTTGGAGTTGTAAGTTGATGTCCTCATTCTGCCCTTAATTAAGATGGGTCTTTGAACTGCTCATACATTCATTTACTTCGGCTCCCCAGGAGAGAAATTATGACTGCAGGAGAGGTTGCTAGGAGGAGCAGATCCATATGAAAGAGCTTTGCCACCTACGAACGCATTCACAAGCCAGAGCTGTCTGTCTTTTACATGATTTAGTGCATCGCAACTAAACTTATATTTTCCCCATGGGATCTATAGTTTAGCAATATATTTTTCATTATGTCCTATGACTGGCCATTGTACACTGATTGAGTTTAAGATCCCTTGGTGAAGACTTCTTCCTTTCTTCTCTTTCCAACCTTCCTGTTTTGTAAAAGGTCATACCTTCCTCAGACCACTAGGGGACCACGGACCTTTTTGTTTCTACGCCAGTACTTAAGTGTATTTGTCTCTGCCACTAGCCTGTCTACTCTCCAGAGCAGGAATAGTGTCTTATGCATTATTTATTTTTGTCAAAGTCCAGCAGAGCACATATTGCATAGTAATCCCTCACTAAAAAGGTTTTGATTTCCCTTTGATAAAGTTATTATGCACAAATGAGTGAATAATAAAATGTTTAACAGTCAGATCTAAGCAAGGATGATGTAGAGATGTCTCCCCTTCACAATCATTGAGCTAAACTTTCTGAGAGGCATATTGTTGATACCAAAACAGTAACAACACAAAGACCCTTAAGAATTCCATGAGCAAAGAGTGTGAAGTGAGTAGCCACTACAGAAAGGCTAAGATTGTCTCTTGTTGTAAAAAAGGGACAATTGTATATTTTAGCAGAAGGGAAAGAGTTAATATCATTTCTTAAATCTGACCTTAGGTTTTAATTGTGATTCTAATGTTAATCATTATTAGGCATAAGCCTCACACCTCATAAATTTAGTCAGTCTGTTTTCAGTATCCAGTATCCATGTTAAATAAAGAACAGTTTCACAAAGCATACATTTCTAGAGAGTTCTTTCTGCACTTTTCTCAAATTATGTGTCTTGTTGTACAAGCTACCTTTCATGAGCTGTCTGTCACAAAGCTCAAGATATAATAATGCAGATGTTTGAGTCAAAAAATGACCTATCTCTCTTTTCAGTCAACCTGATGTATAAAACTGTACCTCCCCTTCCAATTTATATCATACTTAGATCACAATATCAATTCAAACAAAGAAATGGATGTTCTGGGAACTAGGCATACAAATACATTATTTCTTCTCTTTTACGTAAGGAAAGGGAACTAATAATAATGTGACACTGTTGCCTACCCACTAACAGCAGCCTGGAATAAAAAAAAAGTCTTCATCTGACTGTCTTGATGATGAGATATAACTGGCTTTCATAATACTAGAGGTACAAATGTCCTCATATTTAAAAAATGTGTGATAAGATTCTTATCTCTTGTATATTTCAGTTGAGATATTTTGTGTTTTATATTGTATCCAAGAGGCCTATTTAGAGATGAAGAGTATAGGAGGGGAAAGATGAACATCACTTCATAACAAGACATTGAGATAAACTATCCAAAATTATGAACTCTTCCAAATGCATACAGCCTTTTTATTCATTGCTTTTCCTATTCAAATATCAAAGGACTTCAAGTGGCTTTGATGACATACTTAGGAATTCAGGCAAGTGCTCACCTTCGACTTTCAAAGGTTATGCAGATTGCTTTTATTTGTCTGGCTGGAATCGAAGGGCCTGGAGTGTGTTGCAGATACATAACACCTCAAAACAATTTCTTACATCGGCCTTAGCTACTTTTCACAAACTTGCTGGAATTCTCCAACCAAACTTCAGGCAATGATAAGAATAAATGTCAAATATTATTAGTTCTGGAGTATAACTACTAATTTTGGTTTCAACTGCACAGTACATATAAAAACCTTGGACCATTTCCAGTTATCTTCACTATCATTTAGTCCTTAAAACCCAGAACAGACATTTAAAATGAAAAAAAGAAAAAAAAAAGTATGCCATTATATTGAGACAGCAGACGCAAGTTAGCATTATCAGATGAATACTTGTAGCCTTCACTGGGACCTGAGCAGATAGAGTCTGTGTAATTAAATAAGGGAGTAGTTTAAAAAATAAAATTACAACATCTTGGGCATCCTTTGTGAATAATGAAGTAAGTAGAAGAGGAATGAGAAAAGGTCTAAATGTGATTAGCGGTTGCTCTTCATGAGAAATTTTCTCCACCTCTAATTTGACTTTTCTGAAAAGCTTTAATGAATACTTTCCTCAGTGATACTGTTTGTTGTTTTAAATATCATCACGGACTCTTTGCAATGTTATTACCAGATGAAGACGACACATTGGCGAACTTTATAAAATACCAAGCGGCTCTTGGCATGATATGTCTATGTTAACTTATTTAAGCCAGTCTTGGGCTCTTTTGCATGAATGTTAAGGTTATCACAATTGCAAAAAGAAACTGAAATTTTCAGAGACTCGCTTTGTGAAGAAAAAGAGTTTGAAGGGAGAGGAAATATTAGGACATCGAGCAAAGTGACAGACAAGGTAGTTTAACTTGTTGGTATGTTTGCTGAAACTCAAAAGTAAATATACTGGAGCTGAACGTGTTCCATTTTTATCCGCCTGCCGCAGTAATGGCTGTGTTACTTCAGGGCTTCTACTTCAATAATTGATCAGGGTTTGTATAGCACCGGCTAAGAGCAAAAATAAGAGTGTTGCTTGAACAAACTGCTGCAATGTTATAGCATTAGGCACAGAAACAAGATTCGGGAAATATAGATATAGAAGAAACAGGAAAAAGATGGATACATTGGGTGGTAAAGACTGCTTCAGGCTAGAAAGTAATGAGAATTTTTCCGTAGAGAGTTTTGACCTGCTATTCAAAAATTGTTTCTTGTCTTAATAAATCCTAAAAGTGTAATTTACTTGCAAAAGGGAAAGAACAAAGGCACCAAAATTTTTTTGAGAACAACACTTGTTAAGGTTGATAAGTTGGGTTTCAAATGTGTGAAGAAAAATGTGTGACAGTTTGTTTTAAGGTGACAACCTAAGTGTTCAGATACTTCCATCTTTTGCTATTTATCAGGCAGCAGCCCAGTTGTGACTTCCACCGGCACGTTTGTAGTAGAGACTCTATCAAAGTGGAATGAGCCTCATTCATCTAGAAAATAGAAAAGTACTTCTATTTATTGGTAAATTGACAGCCGCAAATCTCTGTTTTTCTCAAGCTTGTGAAAATAAAACTTTTTGGTGGGCCTGGCACTACTTTGTTTTGCACTGAAAATAAGAAACCCCAATCCTTTCAGAAAAAATTTTTTTCTTAACAGAGTTTTCCAAAGGTGATAGTTATTGTACATTTTCTTCCCCTCCCCCCCCATTTTGGCCTTCTTGATTGTGTGCGCGCGCGCGCGCACACACACACACACACACACACACACACACACACACACACAGGCAAATCAACTTTAAGTCTGGAAAGCCTCAGGTGGTAAGCTCTAAATTTAAATTAACATTTATAGCACTAACTACTGTAACCTGCTGCTGTGGTGTGGCAATAGTGAAAAGCAATGTTAGCAAGCTTGCTAAAGTTTAATCATTGTGTAGAAAAGAAACTGGTTAAGAAAAATGTGATTTTTCCTTTAATGTATATTACAAAGAAGGTATTTGTTTTATGCCTAATTAATTACCATGGAGAAAAATAAAATTAAACAGTTATGTATTTCATACCAAAAATAAGCCAAAAAAAGCATTTAAATGATGGGTTCTCAAATACGTAAACCCTTCAAGGTAAAAATGATGTACCAAATAATGGCTTCAGACCTCTATTTTGTGTGCACACATACCATTGAAATTAAAAGGCAGGCATTGGGTTGAGAATTTTATGATCAAGATTAGTTTTTTCCACAATAAACTCATAAAGCTTCACAATCATATGAGTTTGAGATGTTGAGCTAAATAAAGATAAAAAGATGTCTTTACTAAAGAATTTCTCAGGGTCTTTTTAAAATGCTAGTGCACCCTACAAATCTCCATGCAGGGCCAGGAATGCAGTGTTCCCAAACATATCTCATCAAGAACGTTTTTGTTCAGAATCTCCAGGGACTAGTGAGTCTTGGAACATAATTTGAGAAATACTGATCTTGACCTATACCAGCACCAACCCTGATTAGCTGCACAATGAGAAAATCACTTTCCTTAGTTCTTTGGCTTTATAAATTAAAAAAAAAAAGTTTCTAGAATTCCTAGTATATTTCACAAGAATTGAAAATATTCTTAAATATTGTAGTAATAAAATACTATTTAAAAGGAAAATGAGAAAAACTATTGGATGCTGAGTCAGAGTGGTTGACTAAACGTGCTAACCAGCTAAAACCCTTTATTTGGGCAGTAGTCTCCCTGCATGCATGATTTTGTTCAGGATTCAGCAAGTTTCTATACAGCATACACTTTAGGGAATCTCACAATGAGTTGAAATCATAAATATTAAATGTTTAAATGCCAAGGAACTGTTCAAAGTGATTTGAACTTTTCTTCTATTCATTCAGTGAACATTTATTATGCCAAGCAGTTACCTAGGAGGTGGGGGCACAAAAGTGAAAAATGCAGCACCCGTAGTTAAGGAAGTACATAAGCAGGGAAGACAGACAAAAAAATAAATAAGAATCCTTCAGTATGTGAAGGCCTATGGTGTGATGGAAACCACAGAGTCCTACGGGTGCATGTGGTAGGGTTTGGGTAAATTATTCAGACAGGGAAAAGCAGATAGAACCATTTAAGCTGGTTCAAGAAGTAATTGAAGGAATTATTTAGGCAGAGAAAACACATTCCAGGAGGACAGGATGGCAAGTCCACAAGCATGGGAAAAATTGTGGTATGGCCCGTGATCCAAATATAAAGCTCAAGGGGAGGGGAAGGAAGCTGTAATGGCAAGTGACGTGATGATGATGACAGAACTTTTAATGTTATCCATGGGCTTGGATATTTTCCTCTGGGCCTTGGAGGAACCACTGAAAGACCTACATACATGAGAGGTGAGATAGATGATAGAGAGACAGCCAGAAACAGGGGATACTTGTTTTTTACTGACATGTGTTAATGTATAAGAGCATGACTGTACATTGGGAATAGAAGTTCAGGGACTTGAAAAATTATATCATCTAACAAAGTTTACTGAGGACAAAGTGTCCTTGCCATGACATTTAAAAACAGAATGCAGTTAAGACCTTGGTTTGTGACCATAATTCTTTCCAGAAACACCCTTGTAATCCAAAGCACTTACATATCAAAGCAAGTTTCGAGAACCATTGACTTTGTTGTGATCATGTGACATTTGGCCTCACATACCACTTGCATTGCATGACATCACTCATTTGTCAAGCTAAAATTTGTGAGAAATGTTTGCTCGTCTTGTGGAACACTTGCAGAACAAGTTACTTGCAGTCCAAGGTTCTACTGTACTTGATTATTACATGGTTGTATTCTATATCACTGATTTTCAAATGATTTTTATCTTTTGCTCCTGGTTTCTGGGATAAAGAAAACACACTGAGGAGGGAATGGTTTGGGGCGCCTGGATGGCTCACTTGGTTAGGCATCTGACTCTTGATATCAGCTCAGGTAGTGATCTCATGGCCATGAGATCCAGCTCCATGTTGGGCTCTGCGCTGAGGGTGGGGCCTTCTTGGAATACTCTCTCTTTCTCTGCTCCTCTCCTGTCCCCAGTCACATGGGTAGGCTCTCTCTCTCTCTCTCTCAATATAAATAAATTATACTTTAAAAAAAGAGAGAGAATGGCTCTGTGTGATGGTGATTGGTGGGGATATTGATATGAGAAGCCCTAGGAAACAACCCACCTGGGCCTCTGGAAAAATCCATGACATATACTTTTCCATTTCTTATGGAGACAGAGATTGAAAACCACTCTGCTAATGTCATATGGAACAAATATGCTGACTTATTTTATATTTATTTTTATTAAAAAATTTTTAATGTTTATTTTTGAAAGAGAGCATAAGCAGGGGAGGAGTAGAGAGAGAGAGAGAGAAAGAGAGAGAGAGAGAGAGAGAGAGAGAGTATTAAGTAGGCTACAGGTTCCAAATTATCAGCTGAGAGCCCAACATGGGGCTCGAACTCACCAGCAGTGAGATCATGACCTCAGCTGAACTCCAGTAATCAACTGACTAAGCTACTCAGGTGCCTCTGACTAATTTTATATTTAAGAAGGCTCTTTGCTTTTTAAAATTCTTTCAATTTTTGGTTTTTTTTCTTCAATCTATAGTACTTATTGAGAACATACTACTTGCCAGGCCCTGGGCTAGACACTGGGTAAACAATGGTGAACATAGATATCATCCCTATACCCAAGGGGTTTATAGAATGAATAATCATTTTAATGAATAAGAAGCTACCACTCTGCAAAGTGTTAAGAGAGAGACCTCCAGGGCACCATGCACGACTATGCAAGTGGTTGATCTGATGAGCAAGGCCAGGGGAGGCTTCCCCTGGATGTCTTCATTCTTGTGAGATAGGCAGAGAGTAGAAGTAGGTGGCAAAGGAGCGGAACTCCAGTCTGTATGAGGAATGTGAGCCGGAGGGCTATGAGGGTGGTGAGCACCCTACCTCGGAGGTGTTGGCTACTGGCTGGTCTAGTCAGTCGGGGTTGGGAGGCAGGGAGACTTGTGGTAGGATGGGGAGCTCGGAAAGTGAGAGGAAGCTGTCAGAGTCTGGTGAGTGTCGTAGGCTGAGTTAAAGATTTAATATTCATCTGAAGCGCCGTGGGAAGCCACAAAATGATTGAAGGCAATGCATCACATGTGGCTACATGTGGCATTGTTTCTACAGGCTATATGTGGTGAATATGGCAAACTTTGCATTACATGAAGGAGTCAAAGATTTTGCCTACACAGGTTTCTGACTGCCATTGATCTAAGATTCAGGGATTTTTCAGAATTTAACCTAATGTAAGTAACCCGTTCTGGAGTTCTCATTTAGATTTTCGTATTTTGTGGATCACAAGGTTTGTTTTCAAAATACCTCCAGGTCAATGAAATGACTGGCAAAATATCAAATACTTTTTAAAAAGAATGGAAGGTGTGTTGCTTATATGATAGCAAAATTTCTACCAAAATACTGGAAGGTTGAATGCCATTGACCTATGATAATTAACTTGAAGAGAAAAACACAGTGTTAAATTAATTGCTCAGCTGGAAATTATTTAGTAATTCTCTGACTTTTAAATCCCAGGGGCTTTCTTCTTGCTATAGCATGGTTAGACATCTTAAAACCATCTTAGGATGCAGGTTTTGAAAGATATTATTTTCCTTCTCTTCTAGTTTGCAAGTGTTCCTTGATGTGCCTAATAATAATATTAATAATAAACATTGCTTGAGTACTCAATATATGGTGAACATTAAATCCAAGCATTTTATATGATCTCTATTATGTTAAGCTCACAATTACTTCCATAAAGCAGGGATATTTTCACCATTATTTACAGACAGGAAACAGAGGCTTTAGAAGGGTGCCCTACCTCAGGCTGTACCAGGTACTGAGTGGCTGAGTGGAGTCTGAACCCAAAACCTGTAGAGCTCACTGCTTAATTACAACAAGGTTTTGCCTTGAAAATTAATAAAAATAATTGTAAAGCTGTACACTTGAGGATACTCAATAAATTTCTAATATGTGGGGAGAAGAGAAGGACTAGTATTATGAACTCATGGTTAATGTGGGTGGGATTCAATATCCTTTTGTATTCTTAGGAATATTATTGACAAAAAAATAATAGACCACAGCAATTAAACTTTGTTAATGCCAACCTATTTGACATTGAGATACTGTGAGTTAGAAGTATCCAGAATTTCCCTGACCAATTGAATCTGTCCCCTGCAATGTGGTTACTTGGCAGGGAATAGGGGATAAAAGAAGTCTTTGTAAAATTAATCTATTGACAAATTGTTAACTAATAAGAACAGAGAGAATTTTAGAGTAATGATTTTATGTATTCCATTTAAATGCCTTCTTGCTAATCCAGCTGACCCTTTGAGACAAATAAACAAAATGGAAACCTCACACTAGGTAGGGCATGACTTTTGACTCAGGCTTCTATTAAGGGAAAGAAAGTACACAAACTTGTGCACGAATGCCAGTGAGTCAAGCTGCCTGCTTCAAATTCTGCCTTAGTTACTCACCTGCTGAGTGACCCTTTACAAGCTAGTCAAACTTTCTTAATCTTAATTTACCTGTGAAATTAGAATAATAGTACTTCCCTCACCATGTTGTTGATGAAAACACTGGGTTTACTAGACTTCAAAGTCCATGTTCTTTCACTATGTCATTCTAGATGATAGAAAACAAAAAAATGAGGTCATAACAAGCAATGGAACAAATATGCCCTCTATTAGGGATAACTATCCAGTTTTTCATACATGTTGATTGAATGCTCATTATAGTCAGACTAGAGTCTGTTGGATGTGCTCCTTAAATGTCATGCTAACTTGTAATATTTAAATGAAGACAAGGAAAGGGGTCATTGTTATTGATGCGGTTCCTGTTGCGTGGGAGTGTAGTATGAAGTGCTGAGAAAGATCATGGAAGTAGGAAAAGTAATGACCTCAGGTACAGGCCTAGCCTTCCCAGGCAGGTGCCCTTCATCAAGCCCCTTTAGTTCTTGCCCTAAGCGAAGGACTAAATGATACACTAGGCCAGATATTATTTATAAATTTATGGTTGGGTTTACAAAACGTTGACAGATATAGGAGCTAAGCAAAGGGATGTAATGAGATAGCAAGATGAACTACAAAAAGAGTGAGTGATGCTGCTTATCAGTGACATCAAGCAGGCCTACAAGAGATCAGAAGCACCCTGGCTGTGCACGGTTTGGGTTATGTTCCAGAGAATCCTGAATGTCTAAAAAGAAGTCTGGAATTATTCCACTAGGCAACAAGGTCACCAAACAAAGGCAGGTCCCAAATATCTCTGTCATGTCATGAGATGTGAAACCCAGACCTAAAATCTTCCTGTTTAAATTAGACTCCATCTCACTTTTCTTTGGTGTCTATGGCCTTACCTACTGAGGATCTGTTGCTAAGATTCTCAAGTTACACTGTTATGTGTGTTCACATAAAATACCATAATATACTTTAAAATGTAGCCAGCAATTGTCTTCAGCATCATGACTATAATTTGCATTTGGATTATTTAAGCTATCTTGTGTCTCAACATGTGAAACTCCCTCTGTAAAGTATTTTGGGCATTCTCATACACAGCTTTCACGTGGTCCATGAATCAACAGGGATCTTTGTTCAGTGGAGCCATTTTTCCTTTCTTGATTTCTATATGCCTCAGAGTGACATACCCCCAAGTTGGTGTTCTATTCTTCTTTTTGAAAGCTACAGTTGGTATATTTAAGATTCACTTTTAAATGTGGAAATGATAAATATATATGTATATATATATATTGTTTTTTGAGAGACAGAGAGAGACAGTGTGAGCAGGGGAGGGTCAGAGAGAGAGAGGAAGATACAGAATCTGAAGCAGGCTTCAGGCTCTGTGCTACAGGTAGCTCAGAGCCTGACATGGGGCTCGAACCCATGAACCGTGAGATCAGGACCTGAGCCAAAGCCAGACGCTTAATCGACTGAGCCACCCAGGTGCCCCAAAATGATACATATATAACACAGACAAGAAATACGGGTCTTCTGTTTCTTGCCTTTGAAAAGGAAAGAGCATTTTGTTGCTGGGGCAGATACATGCCAGACTGGGCTTCCCAGACTTTTCTGATTGAAATAAGGGTTAAGCTGCAGAACCAGAGAGAAACCAAGACAGATTGGAAACCACACACAAGAGTGATCAAGAATAAACCAGCAAAGCAAGAGAAAGAAACTAAAGGAAAGGAGACATACAAATGCCGAGTTTTGAGTGAGAGTTTTGAGCAGTTCTGATGGAGAGAATAGGGCAGTTTTGAGGTATGCATCACTCTGTGAGATATTGGAAGAGAATTGGAAAGAGATGTTTAAGAGTTTTTTGTTTTCTTGGTATAAATTGTCCTCTATTGCGGATTACATTATTCACCACCACCACCATTCCAATTTTTACCAGTGGAGTTTTTTCTTTTCATAAATTTTAAAAGAAACAAGTCCTTTAAAAATTTTTAATGTTTATTTATTTTTGACAGAGAGAGAGACAGAGTGTGAGCAGGAGAGGGGCAGAGAGAGAGGGGGACATAGAATTGGAAGCAGGCTCCAGGCTCTGAGCTGTCAGCACAGAGCCTAATGCAGGGCTCGAACCCATGAACTGTGAGATCATCACATGAGGCAAAGTCAGACGCCCAATTGACTGAGCCACCTGGATGTCAAAGCAGAAATCTCTGCTTTTTATGGGGGCAGGAGAATGCTGAGGCAGAGCAGCATGAAGCGACACATTCAAGCTGATCATAAGCCCTGTATCTGGCGATCTTAAGTTGGAGAGCTCACTTCATGGTGGCATGAAGGTCAGAGGTGCCTGGCACATGGATACCCATTTTTTCTAAAGGCAGGCAATGCTGGTGGGAATGCCTGGCTCCTCTACTCATGCCACAAGCATCTAGTTCTAGTGGCCAGCGTGCGGGATGAGGGAGCATCATGAAGAAGAGACCTATTGAAAAAATAGTTTTCTTTTTCTCTTTTTCTGATACCAGATGATGCTAAATAGAAAAGTTAAAATAAAAACTCTAAGTATAAAACACATTGAAACTGGTCTAGTAAGAAATCAGCATACTGAATACTGAAATTTTCAGACTGTGTCAATTTACTAATGTAAAACAGCTTTATGTTGTCATGCTTTGGGCTGCATCTATTCTTGCATTAAACTTAATTTTGTCCATTGACAAAAAGTTCTCCATAAAATATAGAAAAGTCCTCTCCTGTTTGCGGGCGCAGGAGTCTACTGGCCATGCCTTTGTGGTTCTGTCATTTTGGCCTTTGTTGTATGTACTTACCCTTCTAACTTCCCTTCATTGGGGAATTTATTGAGAGGAGGAGCTATGTCATATTTTTATTTCATCTTTGTTATCTTAGAAAAAGCCCTGCATAGTAGCCAGTCATTAAATGTCTGAAGAATCACTTTTAAAAGACACTATTGAATTTGAATTGAATTTGAATTTACATTATTTCCTATAGTCAAAAGAATATATATATATATATATATATATTTTTTTTTTAAAGTTTACTCATTTTTGAGAGAGAGAAAGAGAGAGAGAGATTGAGAGAGATAGATCATTTACAGGGGAGAGGCAGAGAGAGAGAGGGAGACACAGAATCTGAAGCAGGCTTCAGGCTCTGAGCTGTCAGCACAGAGCCTGATGCAGGGCTCAAACCCACAAACTGTGAGATCATAACCTGAGCTCCTAGGTGCCCCCAAAAATATTTTTTAAAATTCCATGTACATGACAATTTTACAAATAAATCTAATAGACTCTTAATAAGTCTCTGGTAAGGACAACCAATTCATGAGGCTCTCCCTAGGATAAATGATTCCCTCAAGCATACTAAAACACTTTTTGGAAACTAGTTTGAAATTCCATGTGATCAGTCTGTTTAGCTTCATCCTCACATCCCTCATGGCCTCTTTTTTTCCTTCTTGGTTGTGGTCTTGCTTAGTCTGAAGCAACAAGTGCATATGAAAGGACTAGAATAAGGAATCCCAATATATCAAATACTGTCTTACCAAAATCACTCTATTTTTCCCTTGTACATAAGCTTCTCAAATTTCCAACTTATACTCTGCACTATTACTGAATAACAATGCACAGAATATCTCTCCCCAATTTGCAAAGCCATATTAATCACTGCTTCTCCCTTCTGCTTGTTTAATAAGCTCAGTGGATCCAAATTGCCATGATCACAGTAACAAGAAGTGTTATTAAAATTATAGAAAATTTAGAATTTAACAAAAATCCTGGTTATCTTTCATTTTCGCCAGTCCTACTTCATAAGTGTCTTAAAGTGTAAATTGCTTCTAATTTGGTGTCTTGAAAAACATTTTGAACTTAAAAAATAATCCATCATTAAAAGTAAATATAAATCCAATTTTATATTTGGCCTCTCCCAGATTCTTCACAATGCACACGTGTTGTGGCAGAATTGGAGACAGCTCTGAGTTTATGTCCCCCAGCTCCACAAGACCCGTTGTGAGCTATGTGTTCACTTAAGAGCAGAGTCTTACCCATTGTACAAAACAACAATATAGACAAGTGTGATGATTTGGAGGTTTGTGAAAATTGCAAGCTATACCCCAAGTATCAACCGTCACTCTCTGGGCTTTTCCTGGAAATCCTGGGTATTGCGGGTATTTTGTGGAAAGAAAAGTGCTCCTGAGGAAAGTTTGTATGTCAAGAAATGTAGAACCGGATGGTCTTTGGAAGAAAACAGTACTCATTTAGCAGTATAATATTTCATCAGAAAAAGAAGTGCCTGGAACTAGAAAGATGATTTATTTTGTATGCTATTAATAAAGCCTTAATAAAGGGATTTTTCATGTGACTATGCCGTGATCATTCTCCCTTGTATGGCGATAGAGTAATTTGCCTACTTAGAGGGTATTCTTCCAGACACAGGATGATTCTTCAGTGTTATTGTATAAGTAATTGGATTTTAAAGGCTATAAGCCTCACAGGGTCTATGTCTAGTACTAAAGTTCTAAGAGGCAGAAATAAATCATAGCATTCCACCCATTGCTCTGACAACCTTCAAGTTTGCATAGAATTATTTCTTCCTAAGTCCCAGACTCCATCTATTCATTTATTCCTATGTGCCAGAAACTATGTTGGGTTCTGGATGAGGCAAAAAGGTGAGAAAGCCTCAGAAGAATAAACTTGAAAACTACTGGGTAACATGCTGTGAACATGTGATCAGTACATAACCTGACTCAAAATCTCTCCTTTGCGGAGCCATCCTCTTGCCACAGTGTCAACATTATGAATCACCTCCTTCCAATACTACACGTCTTTGCTTTAGTCTTTATTGATAGAACTTAGCATTGTTGAAACAAAATAATATATAATATAGTACTGTATAACATGTAATATAGTTATATGCTATATAAGTTATTTATCTTATTTATTTTCTGTGTTTATAACTTGAAGGCAAGTTCCATGAGATTAGAAAATTTTATCTATTTTGTTCAGTGATATATATATATTCCCAGGGTGTAGCACATGATAAGTACTTCATGAGTGAATACAGACAGAATGATTGGTATGCAGACTTTATAGTGATGTGGAAGCACAAATGGAAGCTAGAGTTGGTTAAATTTTACATAGGAAAAATTATATATGATCTGGGTTTTGATGGATAGATAGAAGTCCACCTTGCAGATGGGGAAATGGAGAGAAGCTAATTCAGGAAGAAAGAACAGTACGTATGGAGTGTGGAGTTTGTGTTGACAAAGAACTATCAACTCTTCTCAGACATTGAAGGGGAATTTGGCAGAGAGTGGAGTGGTCAGGACGGGTGAGACAGGAAGGTTGATGAAGGAAGACCAGAAAACAGGTAGAGATTGGGCTATTAAGAATTGATCATATTATGGTCGGAAGTTGGAATTTCATTTTTCAGGCAATGAAAAATCTTTGCAGGATTTTCTGCAGGGAAAGATCAAATTTGCCCTTGAAGGATCACTCTGTTGGCAACATGGAGAGTGGATAGGTACTCAATATTTGTTGAGTTAATGAATGATTTCTCAACATTACTTTAGACCTTTCAATTTGGTGATTCCTCAAGCTCTACTATAAATATTGACAGATTGAGAAAATAAATAACTCTGAATGATGGAGCAGTTCTAATGAAGAAGACAAGATTGCACCTAATTTTTCACAACATTAAAAAGGGGGAAGTTTCCCTAAGCCTTTCACTGGTTTCACAACTTTTCCTTTCTTTACGCCAATCTTGGTTATTTCTCTTAATAATCTCTTTTCTCTGAAATTCATTAACTGTCTTAAACAGAAGTTTTCTACTTGAAAAACAAAAACAACTTTTTGACTTTTTGCTGTCTGCCAAAATTGATTTGCTACAAATCAAGTTTAGCTATGCACTTCTTATTCATTATCGAAAGCAGTTAATGCAAATTTAAATATCAATGCTCCCCACCACAGATAAAAACAAACATGTAAAAAACAGATTGCCAGGCAGACTTTAAGAAGTCTCTGATATGCGCACATTCAGAATGATTACTCACTCCAAATCCCTTCCAATAATATACCTCTCATTCTCTCACCTATCCTGGTACTATAGGAATTAGATCTTAACTGAAAAATAGTTTTCTCAGATGGTTCTTGGAAAACAGTTTGAATCTTTAACCCTGAGTAAAGAAGCAATATAGATAATTTGTTATTTCTTCTTTCAAAGCCTAGTATGGTTGCTCTCTTAATCAAGATTAAAAATTATAGGTGGTATTGCTGTTTGTATCTAAATGCTAACAAATTTTTTTTAGGTTATATGGACTGATTTAATTTTTAAAAAATTCTTTTGAGCTAAGCCTTTAATTATGAAATCAGTTATTCAAGAAAAAATTAGGTAG
This sequence comes from Suricata suricatta, assembly GCF_006229205.1. Taxonomy (NCBI): domain Eukaryota; kingdom Metazoa; phylum Chordata; class Mammalia; order Carnivora; family Herpestidae; genus Suricata; species Suricata suricatta. Next base: position 83,573,093 of record NC_043702.1, on the reverse strand, counting down.
GAAAGTAGTGCAGCAAATATTAAGGAAGTGCTAAACTAATTTTTGTTAATTAAATAAAATTTCTCTGGCTAGATTATATAAGCCAGCAGTGTACCATAGGAAACTTTTCATTTGTCACGAACAAAATAGTACATCACAAAACTTGACATAAAATGTTTAGATGTTTAAATTACGTTAGTGGATTCTGACTATCCCAAGGAAAGGCTGAGAATGCCACCCAGGCCGTGGCCTGTGAAGGGCGTTGTATATGTCACATTTATTCATCCCACACATTTTTTACTGAGCGTTTCATAGGTATCAAGCAGATAAGAATGAAGAAGATCAGTAATACCCCTCTGTGACAGAGCTCACATGTCAGTGAAAAGGGTAGAAAGACAATGAACAAATAAACAAGTAAACTACAAGACATATCAAGTGGTCATCGGGCTTTGATGGAAATAACACTAAGAAGGAAGGACGCAGGGGTCCTCAGCAGAGCTATTACATGGTCAGGAAAGCCTTGCTGAGGAGGTAAGACTCACAGTTGATCCCTCATTTTCTTAGAAGCCTTCTCTCACTTCAACAGTAATTCAACAGCAACAAACCACACCAGCAACTCAGTGGTTTGGGTTGATCATTTACCAATTTCCCCCCCTCCCCCCACCTTCCACTGTTAGCATTTGAAAGTTACCTGGCTTTATTAGCAAGTACATTTGCTTTCAATCTGATTTCCTGTTGGTGGGATTTTAAGCTACCTCAAAAAATGGAAATTTCAATAGTTAAAATTATCTTACTGGTGTGGAGCGTGTGAAATCAGGGAAGAGCTACAATTAGCCTAAGCCAGTTCAAGCTTCCCCCACATGGTTTTACTAATACCCTTCAAATTCTGACTTCTGCCATTCTAGCCATATGTCTCTTTAAGCACATACTCTCTGTAGTGCCAAAGTGTGTCAAGGACATCGCTAGGTTACCAAAATCATTTTTATGTGCAACTTTTTGCAATATTCCAAAGTACTCTTCCACCTGAACCCCACCCCAACCCCTAAAATATAATTTTAATAACACACATTAAAATGTCATGCTGATAATAAACCCAGAGATATATTACGGGGAGTCTGTCTGCATTTTTTTAACGCCTTTTGGCACTAACATAATGGCGTAAGCACATGGACTCACACACATTGCCTGAAATCTTTTTTTTTTTTTTTTTTGCAGGTTTTGGGTACAAAGTAGTGTAAAAATTCATAATGATGTTATTCAGTGCATAAATGTCAATTTAAGATAGAGCTGGGAGGCTAGGAATATAAATTTGTATCTGAGAGATGTACTAAAAGAGAAGTGTACATATATGTGATGTGGCTTTTTGGTTTCTGATCACAGCTTTATCATCATATTATCCTGTGTTGCTGCTGGGGAAAGCAACAAACAGTGGCTTCTGCCATCTCAGTGAACAGAGATCTCTGGAAATTGCACCTGTTCATTATATGAGAAAGCCTTCTGTGGGCAGAGAGGAGGAATTTAGTTTTATTCTCAAACTGTTGCCTAATTCTTATAACTTGTGCATATTTTTTTTTGAGTCATGATTGTACAATCTGCTACCCATTTGGGGATAAAAACATTATTGAAATTGAGCATACTAACTTTAACCAAGCTGCATTTTTTTGTGAATTGGGTTGTAAAGTTAACTGCCACGGAAGAGCCATGTCCTGTAAAAATTAGCATGCATGCGCACACACTCACACACACACATATTCTCTCACAGACACACCAGGGAGGACATCATTTAACACTTGGAAGCTCATTACTCTTCTAAAATAAAGAGTTAAATTTTTTTCCCCACTGCTCTTCCGATCTTTGAAACACCATGAGTCACGGTGTTTCCCATTTAACAAACACCATGGATTCTTTATTGTCTGTGAGGCTCCTCCCCTGTACTGCGATAAATTTGAATTAGATATGTTATGTGCCAATCGACAGTAGCGATTAAGCCAAAAATAAGCGCATTCTCCTTTAAATGTTAGCTGCGGCATCAAGGAACATTCCCTACATTATGCTATACTGAAACAAGTCAGTCTGCACAGACTAAAATGTTGATGGATATACAACAGATCAAAAAGAGGAGAGTCATTTTGAAGTGCTTGCTATCCATCGGAGACGATAGGCTTCTGAATTTGTACCTCTTTGCAAAAGAGACTTCACATTATTTTGTCAGTTTGTTTCAATTTGAGAGGTGTTGAAAATTGGTATTCATTTTTTTGATATAACCCTTAAATTGTACAATTTAAGAAAACTGACTGAAAGAGATAAATTAAATGGGTAGAAATATTTTCAAATCAAAGACCAACTGACATATATAAAAATGATGTATGTTTCTTACATGGTCCACAGGGAGAATTCTGCAGGCTTGCTATGATCTCTACAATTTGCTTCAGGGCAAACTAGATTCTGGGATATTCTATTATCCCTTTGGTCTGTTTATCATGGAAACTGATGTACAAATCGAGAGTTCTTTTTGGTCTCTTTCTTTATATATGGCTGGAACTGGTAAGAATCCACTTGTCTCATGTCCTCACCTTCGGGAAAGTGCTACAGAAGAGTTCAGTGACCAGTAATCAATTATTATTGAGAAGCAATCAATTGCTAATTTCCATAATTATGCACATCTAAACACTATGAACAAGAAAGAGAAACAAAGCTGCACTCCAAGCATTGCCTTGTTAGCAGTATTTTGTTAACACGGGCTCTAAAAAAAGCTGCCGCAGCTGGTGCCACAAATGTGTTTCCAGTATTCAGGCTATCAACGTGATTCGTCGCTAAATGTATAGAATCAGCTTCTTGCTAAAAACTACAATTACAGGTGATATACAGATTGAAATCACAGGGCTGGTTTGTCGAAGAAAATTGTCCTAATGATGGGTTTTCGGATGGGGAATGCAGCTCTTTTCTTTCTCTGTGATGGGTTGTGAAGGCAGCTGCACCTGCCTCTATGCTGTATTCTGCCGCACTTAATGATATCTGATGATATCATTAGGCAAAGTGTTCATAAACAGATGTTGAGCCTGTGCCTAAATGCTGTCAGATGAGCGGTTGCTGGCCTGAAACAGTATTATTTATATAGAACATTTACGTTTGTTATGTTAATAACCCCACTATTAGCTCTCTGGATGTTACGTTAGGAATGTAAATGTAGTTAATATGAATAACAACCTCTTTACTCTTTGTGCTGCAGTTGAGTATAACTTTTAGGCTTTGGGAGAGAAACAAAGATACCCCCACCGAGTCCTTTGACTTCATTTTGGGGGGGGGGCTATTTGAAATCTTGATCAGAAGATAAGTGGTAAATTTATAGGACAGATGTTCAATATTAGGATTTGATTTTCCTAATAGTTAATAATTTCAAGACATTCTGATATCTGTGAGTTTTCTTGCATGAGCCCAATCTGTGACCTTAATACATTAGAGTGGTTATCATGGACACCAAGCTGACAAGTATCCCATTTCAATGAGAAAGACCTAAACAAACTATTGGACATGGACCCATTTTGTTTCAGCGCCTTGTCTGACACTACCACTTTTCTTTCCCACATAACATGTCAGGACACTAAAGTCATGTGCCACGGTCATTTTGTTCATATTTGTGTTGATGATTTAGGCATTACCTTGATGTCATAGTTGCGATGCCTAAAAATGTCACAATTACTCTGTGCATGTATGTTTTAAGCCCAAGTTGAATTTTACATCTCAAGTTAATTCATGCAGAGTAACTTATGTAAATTCTGACAGTCATCAAATGTGCACTACTTCTACAAAATTCTGTTCTACTGTGATAGCCATATTATTTTTTGAAAGAGCCTTTGTCATTTTTTATGACATTTTAACTCTTTCAGAAATTTTCAATACTGAAAATTGCACTCACCTATTTTCAACATCAAAAAAATTGTTACTTTAAATTTTTAATGAAGAAAATAATAGTGTTAATTTGGTGCTTCACTCATTATAGCCATAATTAGAGGTTAGAGTGATGTTTGAAGTGTCATTCTCATCTCAATTAATGCTTATGAAATCATTCACATTGCTAAAACTGGTAAAGATGTCCCTATGTGTTTGTTTGGTCTGTATGTGTGTCCCATGTACTAGAAGTGCGTGTTTATATATGTAGCTTCCTTCATTTCATATTATACCTGAAGATAATCTGAATTATTCGTGATATTAAATAATCATAATGGAATCTGAGAGATGGTAGTTTTTCCTTTGCCTTTTACTGTCATTTGAGTTGTGATATTCTGGACAATGCTAGAAATTTCCAATAAGTTTTTTAAATTTTATGTTATTATTATTATTTTTTTAATTTTAGAGACAGAGAGCATGCAAGTGGGGGAGAGGAGGCATAAGGGGAGAGAGAGCAGGTGCCACGCTAGGCGGGGGGGGGGGGGGGGGGGGGGGGGGGGGGGGGGGGGGGGGGGGGGGGGGGGGGGGGGGGGGGGGGGGGGGGGGGGGGGGGGGGGGTGGGTGAGGAGGGTAACGATATGACCAGAGCCCAAATAAGGAGTCAGTCATTCAAGCCACTGAGCCACCCAGGCACCCATCCAAATTCTTTTTATATGGAGATTTAATATCATCTTCCAAATACGGAAACGGGAAAAGTAAATTAAATCAAAGGTTATTCAGTTCCATATAAAGTACTTCTTAACTATGATGTTTACGTGGATATTTAAAAAAATCTATAACTTCTAAAATTGGAAAACTTAGAAGACAACTTTTCTTAAAATGTGGCTTCAGGTAGTAAAACTCTAAAGAACTTTGCCTGTAAGAAAAATTGGGATACGGAAAGGAATGAAATAACTCTGAATATATTCCGAGCAACACATGCAAAATATCTTCTTTCTTTTTTTAATAGTTTATTTATTTTTGAGACAGAGAGAGACAGAGCATGAATGGGGGAGGGGCAGAGAGAGGGAGACACAGAATCTGAAACAGACTCCGGCTCTGAGCTGTCAGCACAGAGCCTGACGTGGGGCTCGAACCCACAAACCGTGAGATCATGACCTGAGCCAAAGTCAGACGCTTAACCAACGGAGCCACCCAGGAGCCCCACAAAATGTCTTTTATAGTAAGAAATTAAAGCAAGGAGCAGGGCATTTCAACCACTATGGCACTGTACTTTGATTTGCTTGACACTCCTGGAAGTTGTTCAGAAGAAACTTGAGACTTGCCTTTTTATTTGTTCATCCAGTCAACATTTAGAAAAGCTGGCCAATAAAAATGTTCATTCTGAACTCCTCAGAAATTTAGATCGATCTGAGTGAAAGGATAAAAGGAACTGCTGAAAGCATCAACTATTGTTGAAACAAGATCAATTCATCAAAGTCTATTTAAGAGGCATGGAAGGCTAGCTCCCTCCAAGAAGTTTCATTTCCTGTCTTCTCTTCAGTAGTAGTCATTTTGCTCAGTTCCTTAGGATGAATGCATGTCCCTTAATGATATATATTAATAGTATATGTTAATTTCTCTTCATTCTTGAAGATGGTAGATGATGTAGCCCTCTAGCTTATAATTTTCCAAAATGTTTCAGTTTCTACTCTTGAAATTGGGTCATAACCACTTTCTAAAAATATCTCTTTTGCTGCCAGTTGGTGCATTCTACCTTTTATTAAGAGTGTTTTATTTATCTAAAGAACTGGACTTTAATGAAAACCTCTTGATGCATAATAAATATCATTTGTTCTGGTCTGATGAGATGATTTCTCTGTATGGGAGGATTATTGTCTTTCCTGTTTCCCACAGTAAACTCCAAAGTTCAGGTAGGAGGCAATGAGTGAATCTGAATCAAGCAATGCAAATTCTAACCTTGTCTTAACAAATCACTGTGTATGTTTGAGCAAATGTATTACCTTTCTAGGCCTCAGTGTGTCTGTTGTAATATATTTATGCCATCATATTCTCTTGATCCCTGGAAGGATACCCATATAGATTATAAAACACTATGATCAGTAGAAGAAGAGTATGGGCCCTATTTCAACTGAAACTTAGTGGCAGTTAATATTGTTATATTAAAATGTATAAGACATTTTGAACAGACACATTAAAATGAACTCTTATTGCAGAATATATCCTTGTGATGATAATAATCATTTTGTCATTAGTTATGTGAGTTTTTTATGATTTTTAAAATTATTGTATATGTCCCCACAAAATGGAGAAGGGGCATACAAAAATATATTCTGCCAACACAAATAATACTGATTTGTTTATTGTAAGAATATCTACCTCCCTCTTCCACAAATGAAAGTCACTTAAAGGAAATCCACCTGTTCATGTTTACAATTAGCTTAATTTGTAGCATGTTTTTATACAACATATCTGATTCACTGATATGGCATCTTGTGTCTCCTAATGGGTATTCTCACTTGAATGACCAGGGACTTTTGTCACTTGCCTGAGCAATAGTTAGGACATTTCATGTAGAACTTCACACTTTAATGAATGTAGGAAAAATGTTTGCCCTTTTAAAGGGAAGCTAGTATCTTCAAAAATGGGTCATAACTGGCTTTATATTAAAGACAAGTTAGAATCACTTAGGAGATGCTAATTCATTCAATATTTTCTTATATTATTTATTTTTCTAATTTACAAAATTATTTAGTTTGTAATTAGATCGGCCTCAAGAAGCAAATAGGAAATATAAAACATTTAGTCAACTGTCATAGCTCTCTTTATGTATTTTCCAGGGCTTTATTAAAATGTCCGTTATGTGATAGAATACATTTAAGGCCCATTTGAAAGTATGTGATTTATATTGTGCCCAGAAGGTCATCAAGGGCCTGTGAGTAGAAATTTGGAGACATCAGGTCAGTAGACATGCTGTAGTCATTAAAGTTAACAGTTTAAGAATGGATAAAGTATGCAGAGGCTGCTTTTGCCAGTAAAATATGTAAGAAGTGCATGCATTTGTATGAATTCCTACTTGCTATTTACCATATGAGAAGACTATTGGTCTGTTCTTACAGTTTCGTGTTGGTGCCTTTATCTAAAATGCCCATAAGCAATTAACTAATAAGAAAACTACTTTGAAGGATCATTATTATACAGGTTTCTGATAAGGCACATCCTTTTTTGGGTCCTTTAGTATCATCAGGAATTTGTCCAGCAACTGACTGCTACCTCAGAGCTGATTTTCACCTAGACAGAGGGAGAGTGAAGAGGAGGAAAGGGGGAGAAGGACAAAGCAAGACTACTGAACTTCAGAATATAATATTGTTAACCAAATTCTGCCTTCATTAAGCAAAATTCTTAGCTGGACAAACATGTTTACCGTGCTGACAAAACTTTTCCCACGTGGGCAGAATCACCAGTTATTGGGGTCTATTTTTTCTAAAAGGACAGGTTTTTTAAGTCAGGGTGGGGGTACATGATGATTGTGACAGTGGCCTGAATTTGGGCATTTATAATTACTTTCACTTGCAATTAAGCAGTCAACTTGTGGTAGGAGGATTAATGTCAGAAGAGTCCCCCCTTTTCAATATTGTGTCTGCATCAATAAGACTGAACTCATTGCTAACTGGCATTTAGAAGATGAACTACTCTGGTACCCTGGGACTTTGCTATAATGTGGCATGGAATTAGGGATATGATATTTCTACCATAGATGAAAGAGAATGGAATTTATTCCTGGAAGTATCATAGAGTCTAATAATGATATTGTTATGTATAAAATAGCCAAATATATGAACCATCAGAGGAGTTTATAGGGCCAGGTCATCATTTATAGTATGTATTTATTCACAAGATACAGTTCTCTTAGAATGTATGACCTTGGACAGAATTGTTTGGAACTTAGATCATTCATCAAGGATTAAGACAAAGCTTCACCCAGATTGTCCCTACCTTCCAACCATCATTCTAACAATACTTTGTGGTTTTGATTCATACTTTATTGCAGAATTTTAAAAGTTTTCCTCCCATTGCCTTGGGCATAGAATGATATATTTAATGCCTTTCAGGTTTTTATGGTACATTTTCCAAAGATAGTTATAGTTTGGAAAACATTTATACAAAGAATTTTCTTTTTTGTTTTTTAATTTTTTTAATGTTTATTTATTTTTGAGAGAGACAGAGAGCATGAGCAGGGGAGGAACAGAAAGAGGGGGACAGAATCCAAAGCAGGCTCCAGGCTCTGAGCACAGAGCCTCTCATGGGGCTCAAACCCACAAACCATGAGATCATGACCTGAGCTGAAGTCAGATATCCAACCAACTGAGCCACCAATACAAAGAATTTCCTTTATGTTCTATCACTATAAATAAATCAATAAATAGCCTCAAAAATCACTACTAGAAAATTATATTTTTAAGTTTTAATAGACCTTTAATAGATTTGCCTTATCCTACCTTTTAGAGTCACAGAAATAAAACAATAATCTTTAAAATGTGGTTCTCTTCAAAACACCGAAATATTTGGGGTTTAATTTCAATCATTCATTATTAGCATTATTTTTTAGAGTAGTATTTTCTAAAATGTGGTTCATGGTCTCCTTGATGCTTTATGGAAGAATTATCCAAGGCCAACTAAGTTTGAGAAAGTTTGTGTACATTACTATCCTCACAGAGTCACAATACAAATTAATATTAAAGAAGAATGTAAGATATTCAGCATAAAAACATTTTCTTGCCTAACTCAGTTTTTAAAATTTTATATAAGTATAGAATCCCTTTTCTCTTTGGATTACATAGTGTAGAACCCAATTCACTCTGAAAAACATTTTTTCAAGAATTGCTTTTCTTTTAATGAAAGGAATAAGCAGATTACTTATACATAAATAATCTGAGTCCTCTTAAAATTTCTCATTTCTTCCACATTCTAAGAATCTGCTAATTGAATATCGGAAATATGTCACCCAGTACCATATCTTCCTTAAAGAGTAGACAGTCTCTGAAATTTTCACATCATTATTAATATCAAAACCATTATGTTCAAATTTTACTTCTAAGTACTCTCAGTTTTCAAATTTAAGGTTTCTCATACTGTTGGAATGGCACAAAATACTGAATCAGAACAAAACTTTATAAAATAATTTAAATATTTTTTTCAGAAAAGGACAAGCTATGTTAATGCCTTTTAGAATATTAGAGGATGCATGAGCAAGAAATGATTGGCGTTAAGGTAAGGCCAAGATGAAGCCAGGCCTTTGAGAGCAACTTGTTGAGATACAGAG
>NC_043702.1:83471403-83558903 GCF_006229205.1 Suricata suricatta | reverse complement strand
TTTTTGTGATTGAAAGGAAGTATAGAAAGTAAAAAACAGTAAAGAGGAAGCATTTGTTTCAGAGAAAAAGGTTTCCCCCCACCCCTTCCAAACCTGGACCTTATTGAAGGAAAATATTTCATACATGAGGCATATTTATAGGATGTATGAAATATTTTCCTTCTATAAGAAAATATATAGCTATGTGACATCTACATCTATATTAACATATGCAGAGTATTAAATGATTAGAGCTAATTTTTTTCTAAATATAATATAATACGTATGCATGTCTATGTATGTTTTTATATGTGTTAGTGGGGTTCATCATCAACACAGACATTATGACTCAAAAGACAAAATAAAAATATTGAGTGGGTAGCCAAATTCTAATCATTTATAATAAAAGGGATAGTAAGTGCCATCTGTTTAATGTAAAAAAACCCGATAAAATGCATACATATCTAGTAAATTGATATCATGGAGTAATTCATATAAAATAAAACACATATAAGATATCAACTCATTCTACTCGGGTGAGATTGACTTACCCGTATGCTATCTGCATAGTAATCTGATGTAAGGATGAGCAAAATTTTTTGATTATGGCTGGTGCTACACCACAAATATTTTCTAAAAACGTTCTTTAGTGTACTTTGTGGGTATAATAAAATTCCTTAGTTGTCTCCACTGAATTTCCGTGGTTCTCATTCTCTTAAGCAAGACTCTTTCCTTGCAGATCATTCTTATGTACACTCGCATTGGAGTCCATTAACTTGAGCAAATGTCCTATAGTCTTTCATTAGTCCATTGTACCACCGACATCCCCCAAGTTGAGAGAATAGTACCAACACTCTGCTCATATATAGGAATAACTCAAACAGTCCATTTTGGGATGAATCTTTTCATTATTCTCTTTTTCTCCCCCTCTTTTGATAAGTATTTACATTTTTATTTACACTTAGGAAAGATTTTAATTTCTTCTCTTTAGGAATCTCCTTAGAATTCATTTCTTCCCAGTGCCCTTGATCCATCACTATATCCTTTCCTGGTAATACTATTTTCTTCAAAAATTGATGTGAAGAAATGCATTTTATTTCATTTTTTAAGTTTATTTATTTTGCAAGAGAGAGGGAGTGTGGGGGAGGGGCAGAGAGCAAGGGAGAGAGAAAATCCCAAGTAAGCTCTGCACCGTCAGCGTGGAGTTCAACCCAGGGCTCAAACCCCAAAACTTTAAGATCGTGACCTGAGCTGAAATCTAGTGAGATACTCAACCAACAGAGCCACCCAGGTGCCCCAAGAAACACATTTTAAAAGAAATGTAGAAACGTCTTTTTCTACCTCACCCTAGAATTTAAGAAATGTGTCTTGATATGTAATACATGCAGGTCAGTATTTGTTAAAGGATATGTAAGAGCAAAAATTTTCAATATTAATACATTTTCTAAATATTATATATAGTTTTAATCCATATAAAATTTTATCTTAGTCTATATTGGAAAAGTAAGCTCCAAAGTAATCGATACTTATAGTAAACAAATCTTTCATGGTTTTAATGGGAAAATCTAACTGTAAAATGGCATCATAAAGTAGTTCACTTCTAAACCTAAAATGAAGACAGATCTTATGATATTTACGTCCATCTATTTTTTTTTTCTTTTTTTGAGTGAGAGATAATTTCATTGGCTTTCAATCAGGCCTGGACATGACTGATTTAATGTGATGTTTCTGTTTTCAAATGAGAACAGAAAAAAAGCAAACACAAACAAACAAACAAATTTAAAGGTCCCTTTTAACAACACAAGTTTTCTATGAAATCACATTTATGTTAATATCAAAAAAAATTAATCTAGACCATTGTGGGCCTCAACAATTTAAAAACCTAATCAGCCAAAGATGGAAGGAATTTTACTAAGACCTGAAGACAACACAAAAAAATTTTACATCTCTGGACCCCAATTTCTTCATCTATACAACTCTACAACTATAGTATTTGCCGGGTGATTTTTAGTGTGTTGATCACCTATGGAACATTCTGTGATTATGTGGAGCTGGAAAGACAAACTGAAGAGGTAAATAACTGAGTTAGGTGCCAATGAGTAGCACAATACAGGTAGTGTCTCTGGGCAATACACAATTAATTACCATGTAATTAATTCAGGCAGTACTTGATACAAGTTCACAGGATGAACATTTATATGAATTCCTAATGTTTTATTATTAAATCTTCCATTGCATAATTTTGATACCTAATTTGAAACATATTTTGGCCAAATTAAATTGAGACATTAACAATGGGAAATGTTTCAAATATAAGGCTCCAAGCAAAATTTTGTAACATTCCCCACGTCTCAGGACAAAGCCCTAAGAAATACCCATTGCTATGTAGTATGCATGGGTCCCCTGTTTGGCGTGGGGGTTGAGGGGGGGCACTAAGGTTCCAGAATTGAGCCAAGAGAGGAAGTATATCTGTACACACTAGGGAGAAAGTAAAAAGCAGAAGAGAGCTACACAAGCTAAATATGTACTGCAGATTATATTAAAAATCCATTTTATCAACGTCCTTCACAGTGGCTTCTGATCTCTAGTGAAATCTTCAGCATTTTGATATGTTACCTATTAAGCTGCGGAGAGGCATATGCCAATACTTTTGTGGTATATAAAGCCTCCAAATAATTATTATATTTTCCATCAACATTATCACAAACATTATTAATTAAGAGAGACCTCTGTATTTCCTTAAAAGGAAATAGTGCTTTTATGGCAAATGACCTATTATAGAATTGGATATGACTACATTGTCAGAAGTTGTGTCTCTTGGATGAAGTATAAAGCAGAGATCTTGATGTTAATGGTCATGGAAGATTCTGTGTTACCATCTGTCAGGAATTACTTACCAGTTTTTTGCTGACCAAATTCCAAATTAAGGGGCTCCATTTATTGGCTCGAACTTATCCTTTATCTTAATTAGAAATAGTGCCTACCTTTACTATCTAAGATCTATTATAAAATATAGGAACTTTGATGGACTTAGGTAAGATTTTAAAAATTTCTACTTCCTTTTTCTTAGTTCAGATAGTCATCATTTCTTGATTGAATTTCTAACACAGGTTTCTAAATAATATTCATATCAGCCTTCTTGACTCACTTTAAGTCATACTTTTGGGGCAGGCTGCCAGAGAGATTATCCTAAAATGCAAATTGTGTTCCTCCTTGTCCATTTTTCATAATTCCTCCATGAGTTTCCACAGCCATCAGAAAAAAGTTCAAACTTGTCATTATAATTTTCAAATATCTCCATGATTTGGCACCTGATGTCTTTTTAGCTATATCTCTTTCTATCTCTATCTCTATCTTTATCTCTGTCTCTAATCTCTACCTCTATATCTGTCCCTATGTATGTATGTATATCCTTTGCTGCATCTAAGTCTTTTCATCCCAGAAGCATACCTCTAGTCACTGAACTTTGCACCTTATCCTTTTGTTGGGTTTTCACAAACTATGCTCATCTAAAATGCCACATTTTCTAATATTTCTCTCATCAAACTCTTTGTTATTTTCCACTTAGATGACACACCCTGCAAAGGGCTGTTCCTAATTACTTCCCTCAAGTTCTTGGAATATGTTCTTCTAAAATGCTTCCATAACAATGTAAACTATCACAATTATGCATCAGAGTGAAATTGTCAGTTTCTCTGTCTCCCCAGTTTGAATATAAACTTTAAGTTCAGGAATTAGGTTTATTCCTTTTGGTATTTCCGAAGCCTAGGCAACTATGTGACAAAAAGCAGTCTTTGGCACAGCTGACTTCTCTGTTCCTGAAATTTCTTCTGTTGGCTTCTTTGGCATCATGCTCTTAGGGATGTTTCTTCTATCTCTTTAGTTTCTGCCTCCTCCTCTTCACCTCTTACTTGTAGTTACCTAGAGCTCAGTCTTCAAACATGTTATCTCCTTAATATCTACAATTGAATAATTGATCTTATTCATTGTTATGGCTTGACGTTTTATCTATCTCAAATCTCTACAACCAGTCTTGACCATAGATGTCCAGACCTATACATTCAACTACCTCTTTGTTGTCTCCATTTGATGTTTTATACATATCCTAAACTAACAAGATTAAACAAGAATACATGTTTTCCTCTCCACTCAAATCTGTTTCTCTCTTGGTATTTCCCATTATGGTAAACACACACTCCAACCACTTGGTGGTTTGAGGTAAAAATCTAGAATTCATTCTTAACTCCTATCTAAACCCAATCCAGAAGCCTGGATGCAAAGCACCTTTTTCCATCTTCATTAAAATACTCTGGGTCCAAGTCACCATCATCACTGTCTGCAACACTGTAATAATCTTCCAGTTGGTCACCATACTTCTGTTCTAAGCCTCTTATCATCCATTCTTCAACAGCAGCCAGAGTGATCTTTTAAATATGTAAATGAGGTCATGCTATTTACCTGGTCAAAGCTTTCCAATAATTTTTATTGTATTTAGAATAAAACGTTAATATCTAATTCCTGTTTTAGTCCACTCTGCATGATTCCTTCTAAATATTCTGTCCCATCTCTACCTATCCCCTTTCTTCTCACTTTGCTTCAGATACACTGTTCTTTCATTTTCTTGGACATGTTAACTCAGTTTTTCCTACTAATTATGCCCCTACTGTTTCCTCTGATTAGAGCATTCTTGTTCTTGATCTTTGTATAGTTTTCTCCTTTCTGTCCTTCAAATTTCATCTACTTGCCAAGGCTTGCCACTTCTAAAAGTAGCCACTTACTCCTTCTCTATCACATTGTACTATTTTAATACTCTGAGTAACACCTACCATCATCTATTTTTATCTGTTTGTTAATCAGTATTATTTGTCTATATTCTTCAAACTCGCCAAAATGCCAACTTTGTCACAAAATGGGACTTGCCTGCCTTGTTCATGGCAGTGCCTCTAGCATATAGAACTGGGTCCCAAACAGTAGAAACCCAGGACATTCTGGCTAGGTGAATGAAATAGCAATCACACAGGAAATACATGTGAATGAGTAAAATCTCAAACATTATGAATATAAGAATTACTAATAGTTAATGAACAGTGAAAGAATAACCATGACTTTTGTCTTAAATTTTAGAGTGATTGGTGCTATCCATGAGCAAGTATTTAAAAATTATATGGCTTGCTGGAGTAGAGAAGGACCTTACAGTGAATCTGATATTGTCCTCTGGAGTGCTGATAAAGTCAAATCTCCCCTTGCAGGTTTTTCTTTCCAGAGGAAGAAGCTAGAAAAGTCAAAGTCAAAGGGGAAATAATAGCAGAAATGAGAAAATGTACAGTAGCCCAATACATACACCAATAGACTTCTGAATAATGCTCTCTCTAATCTTAGAAATTTCAATTAATAGTTCCTGGTCAACATTAGCTTAGGATAAGATTACTTGGTTTAATTTATACATAGATCTACCTTAATCTTATACTATTAGGGGATTTTTTTTTTCTTCTTGAGCATTTACTTGGAAATTATTTTTGTCTTCTCACAGAAGGATCATTTGAGGGGGAAATCCTCCAACACTTCCCCATTTATTTATTCACTTAAGAAATACTAAGTACTTTCTGAAAAACTTGAAAGATATAAAACATGAGCATATGTTTGAAATATTTCCAGGGCAATTACATGTTACATATTATAGGTACCAAGTAAATGCTGAAACTTTAGATGAGGAAGAAATTATGCCCCAATGAAGACTCAGTAAGGTTCACGAATAACAATATCAAGAATTATACATAAAAATTTGCTATGTTCAAACAGTAAAGAAGAAGAGGAAGAAGGAGGAAGGAGAGAAGGGAGAAGAGAGGGAAGGGGTAAAAAGAAGAAGGGGGAACGGGGGGAAGGAAGGGACCAAGGAAGGGAGGGAGAAAGAAAGAGAGAGAGAAAAGACAGAGAGCAAGAGAGAGATGAAAGAAAGAGATGAAAGAGAGAAAGAAGGAAGGAGAAAGGATGGAAAGAAAGAAGAAAAATCAAAGAAAGAGAGAGAGTGAACATCAGAGAGAGAGATAAAGAAAGAGCAAAGGCATTTCAAGTAGAAAGATCAATGTAAGCAAGGCACGAAAAAGGAAATCATGAGATATGGGACCTAGTTTAAAAAACAGGTTTCCTCACTGGGGCACAGAGAGGAGTTGGAAGTAATGATGGCCTGGTAATCTTTGGCTCTTCTATCACAGAGGATGTGGCATGTCAGAATAAGGAGAAGAAATGTAGTTCTAAAGTTCTCCGCAGTATGAAAGACAACTTGATCATCTAATTTTTATTTATTAATGTTGTAAATTTTCTTTTAAAGTTTGTTTATTTTGAGAGAGAGAGTGTGTGTGTGTGAGAGAGAGAGCAAGCATGAACAGGGAAGGAGGCAGGGAGAGAAGAAGAGAGAATCCCAAGCAGGCTCGGCACGGGGTGTGGAGTGGGGCTCCACATCACAACCCCAGGGCCATGACCTGAGCTGAAATCAAGAGCCAGATGCTCAACCACCCAGGTTGAGCCACCCAGGCATCCCTGATGATCATCAAATTTTTGTTAAAACCCTATGATACCTAACTCTCGTGTTTTGTCTTATTTTGTGACGACTTCTGTTTCCATCTTCGGCTTCTGCTCCACCCCATCCACAAAAAATTATAAAATTTTGCTATGTTCAAACAGTAAAGTCAGTAAGATGCCAGCCAGAGCACCTGTTGGGACAATGTGAATGCTCAGCCAATGCTTTCCCAAAGGAATTGCAAATATTTGTCCCATGGTTCTGTTAGTTTAGTCTTGGAGAAATCTGACGGATTAAAATTTTTCAGATTGAAGTCTCTAGATTCTTGATTCAACTTTCTTCTGGTTTTTGTGGTTGGTAGTTTCTGTGTGGAAAATGCAGATACCCCAGTCTGGAGATTGTCACAACTGGCAGCCATGATATACATATTAAGCACTCAGGGATTATATGTCATGACCTGCACCCAACCGTCATGTTATGCCTGATCTCTAATCCTTCCCTTTTGTGTAATTGTCAGCCAATTTGACAAGGCGATCTAACTTGTCTTATAAGATAAGAAAAATCCTACCTACATTATAAAAGAACTTACCCTGTGGAATCACAGTCACAACTATGTTTTGGCTTTAATGGACAAACGTTCTAAGGATCAGTGGTGGAAGATGCATAACATACCAGGTACATAACTAGAAATTTAATAGATGTTAGCTCCCTTACCACCTCCTTGTTTTGATTTATTGATGTCTGTTTCTGAAAAGTTCCTTATTCCATATTTCCATCTGTGTAACTTTGACCTACCTTTAAATATACAGACTCACTTTATTATAAAACTTATAAAAAGACTAATTGCAAAGGTTTATTATCTCAAATCCCTCTGTTTTCCAGATTCCCAACATTTTATCTGAACCTCTTTCATAGTGGTTTTCACTCTCCATCTTGATTATAGCTGCACAGATATACATTCTCTCCCTTATGTGTTAAATTCTAATTCAAATTTTATATCTTCATGCCATCTAATATGGTATGTTTTTCAAGCAATATATCCTGTGTATATACATGTTGAATCAGTTTTTTTGAATAGTTCTTTCTTTGTGAAACTACTGAAAAACAAATTACATAGTGGAAAATCTATAAAATTATGTATAGAACTTTGCTTAATAAAGTACATACTTTGCAACTGTCAAATAGATAGGACATAGATAAGATAAAGCTTGCTTAGTTTCTAGTTAACATGTTTATATTATTCAAAATACCTAAAAATCTATTACCTTTTTATAACTATTTAAGAATATGAGATGAGGAGTGCCTGAGTGGCTCGGTCAGTTAAACATCAGACTTTGGCTCAGGTCATGATCTCACGGTTTGTGAGGTTGAGCCCCACGTTGGGCTCTGTGCTGGAGCCTGCTTCGGATTCTGTATCTCTCTCTCTGCCCCTCCCCAACTCGTGCTCTCTGTCTCTCAAAAATAAATAAACATTAAAAAATTAAAATTTTTAAATTTATTTCTGAGAGACAGAGAGACAGCCTGAGCAGGGGAGGGTCAGAGAGAGAGAGAGAGAGATACAGAATCTGAAGCAGGCTCCAGGCTCTGAGCTAGCTGTCAGCACAGAGCCCGATGTGGGGCTCGAACCCACGAACCGTGAGATCTGACCTGAGCCGAAGCCGGATGCTTAACCGACTGAGCCAAACCCAGAAAAAATTTTTAAAAAAGAATATATGTGGGATGGATTTTAGATATCAGTTTCTTTTCTATGTAATATAAATCAAGACCACAAATCCATGCTTATATGGATCAGTGGTGGAAGATGTCTCACAAAGACAATAACCTTTTTACCTTAAGGTCAAAGTTGTAGTGTTGATAATAAATTTAAAATATACCCCCAAAGAATTCATTTCAGGATCATGTTGTCATTTTTGTGTGAATTCTCTTTGAAGAATTTATATAATCTTTATCTTCTAGTCATTACTTAAATATTCTTCAAACAGTCATATGGAAATTGAATTCAAATAAACTTATGAGCAGAATTTAAAATTTGAAGAAAAAATCTCTAGTGGAAAAAATGCAAGTTATATAATTATTTATTCCTCCTGAATTTTAAAATAAAATATGTAAGGCATGGCCTAGATATTCCTCTGCTTTTGGCAACTTCTTTTAACCCTACTCTCCTGGCCTTGTGTTTACAGCATTTTTCTTAAAGATATTTTTTAAAGTGTCATTTATGATTGTCACACACTGGCAGGTCTGTGACACCAGCAGTCAGCTCTGAAGATGCTTATTGTACCCAACGTGCAGCAGTGATATTGTTTAGTTTTACCTTTTGTTTTTAAACAGAATGTGATGTGGCAGAAAAACAACCACACTTCCATTGATTAGACATTCCATAGCAATCTTAATTTCCTTCACCATTTCTTTTCTATCTCTGGGGAAATGTATGCCGGTATTTGCCATGAAACCTCTCTACTATTTGTGGACACTGAGGCAGAAAAAGAATTAATTTTGTTTTATCAGCTCCTCTACCTTTCCTGTCAATAAATTATCTTTTCCATCTCTTCAAGGGTCTGACCTCTTGCCTTTCCTACAGTTGGAAAATGTCATTTTATTTATCTTTATCATGGTTACAATTTTCCTTTTATTTGTCACCTTTCCTTATCATTTTGTTCCCCTTTCACTTTATTTTATGATCTTCCACATCCTGTTCTGAATCTCGTACGACTTACCCAGCATATTGCTATTCCTTATTCTTGATTTTTTTTGTATTTTCTTGTTCATACTAATTGGTTCCATTTTTATTTCCAGTATATTTATTACTAAGTGGCATTCATTGCCTTTGGGCATACGTTAATTTATCTTTCAGGACTTTCCATTTTCTCTCTAGGTCTTTTCTTTATATATTTCTTTTTGCAACCTCCATTTCACTTCACTTTTCTCATACATGTTGGTGTATTATTTTTGTTGCCTTTTTAATATGCCTTCATATCCGTAATCCATGCTTCATGTATTATTAGGAGGGTATATAAAATAAACCACTGTATGTTTGTCACAAACAGCATTGCTTTGGATTGTCTAAAAATAGATTTAGATTCACTGTGCTGCGATTTGCCAGCCACCTTCTTTACAGCCATATTGGAGGGTTTACCTAAATAAATGCTTGGAAGTCAATTTGGAAAATTAAAAGGACTACAGATATTCTAATTTATGTACCTGAGAGGTCAGAAAAGGGAGTTTATTATAAAATAAATAAAATGCAATACATATAACTTAATTCAGGAGAGATATGTTTAGTCCTTTTGAGATATTTAACTGGGAAAAAAGTGATAGCCTTTGAAGTATTTAACTGATAAGAAATATACATATATATACACATAATTTACACATGTGTATCTTCTACACATATATATGTATATCTTTTATATGTCTTTTATGTCATATACATATAATCTGTACATTTTTATGCCTTTATTCAGATATTCATTAAAACCAGATATACTTTCTTTAGGAAAATCTTTGTAAAGCACAAAATTTAATGAGACAAATAAAAATGTACTAAATTGCAGTGCATTGCGATAAGTAGAGAGATACTTAGTGTGTGATGGAAGACGAGATATAAAGAGTGTCTTACAAAACTTCCTAGAATCTTCCACATCCTGTGGAATACATGACATTTCATTTGAGTTTCAAAGATTCATACACACATTGCCACCTGGAGATGAAGGGAAGGGAGTCTTTGGAGACATTATATCATGCTACAGTTGAAAGATAAGCTTCAATGGGAAGAGTGGCAGGAAATGAAATAAAAACATATATAGGTGTATGTTTTGTTAAGAAACTTAGATTGTCGTCTGGTTCAGTGGGACTCATTGGAGATTTTAAGCAGAGAAGTGGCATAATCAGATTTGATTTTGGAAGAACTCTAGTATGGATGAAGAAATTATAGGCTTGCGGGTACCATGACCACTTTGGGTGATAAAATAATAAAACTAATGAGAGACAGTGAAGGCTCAAACTAAGGCAGAAACTAAAGGAATAATCAGAAAATGTATGAGTCATTTAAGGGTCCAATCAAGAGAACTTGGGAGTGCTTGGGCATAGGCACATGAGAAAGTAAGGGAGACAGCATTTTTCAGTAGGTTTTAGAACCACCTACTCAATTTAATTTAGAAAAATAAAAGCTTTGAAATGGTTGTCTATTAAGTCCAATTTCATCCAGATAGATGTCCAAGGTCCACTGACTATTTCCTTCTTGGCTACCTTATGACAGTAGTTAATTATGATTAACAACTGATTGACTTAAATGTATAGTCAATGGGAAAAATAAAAATAGCTAAGTATTGGATTAATACTTTATTGAATAACTGAATAGTGACACATCCAGACTTTCTAACATGCAGCAAGGGAATCCAAAAAAACAATACAAAATATTGCACAGACATTCATGCAAAATGAACACTGATGGTAGTAAATTCTAAAAATGGCAGAATTTGGTTCTAAATCAAATGCAATTTCCACATTTGCATACTATGTTAGAAAGCATCTTATAACTATGTTCATAGTATATTGTTCAGCTCATTTCCATAATCTAATTCAGTGATACTTATGTTCTTCAAATAGTATTCACTGATCATATTTTATCTCTTCTTTATTTTAAACTGTGGTTCTGTGAACTATAGACCACATCAGGGGAGGATTGTAAATATCATAAATATTATGCCAATTTCCTTAAAATGGCAAATTATGTAAAATTTATTTTCTACTTTTTCTTAGAAGAACCTCAAGCAGAGAAACCTTGGATCTTAAGGGTGGATTTTAATGCCTTCTTATTCTAAGCGTAAATTTTTAAAAATCCTCACATTTATTAAAAAAATTATTTTGAAAGGAATCATGTAATGTACAGCTTTTGATTTTAAACAGATTTCAGTTTGGGCAAGTTTCTCATCCAAACTTGCAGAAATTCTGACATAATTGTTGGCTGAATTTGCAGTGAATAGATCAGGTATTTGTTCCATAGATAAAATGCAGTATTTATTCATGCTGTAAGTTTATTTACATTCCATGTATTACCAGTAAAATGATGATTGTGATACTATACAGAGACCAGAATGGGGGCACAATCCTCCACCAGGCCCTGTTCGAAGATTATTTTTTGTAATTCAACAACCTTTCAGGGAAGGCTTTTGTTATTACTCTTACTATTACTGTTGTTGTTGTTGTTTTAACCTTTTATCCCCTGATTTCCCAGAAATGTAATGTCAGAGAAGTTATGTAATTTACTCAACTATTTTTTTTTGCTTGCAAATGCAAATCCTGGATGGGAATCCATATCAGTTTCCTAAAGCTCACGCTCATTGCCACGGCACGGGGCTATATTGTCATAAGGCGTCAGGAGCACTCTCATTTCGGGGCAGTGATAGGCAAATAGGGAGAAGGTGTTAAACAAAAGAATTCTACTTGGTGCAGAAGAACTACATTATTTTATGCACCAAAAATCTGAACCATATGAACCTTAAGGAATAATAACATGAACCTTGAACAATAAACAAGACTTTTGCAAAAGATATCAGTTTCCTCAGAGATGTTTAGCTCATGTTGTTCTCTTTTTTTTTTAATTTTTTAATGTTTTATTTATTTTTGATACAGAGAGAGACAGAGCATGAGAGGGGGAGGGGCAGAGAGAGAAGGAGGCACGGAACACGAAGCAGGCTCCAGGCTCTGAGCTAGCCGCCAGCAGAGCCTGACACGGGACTCGAACCCACGAACGTGAGATCTGACCTGAGCCGAAGTCGGAGGCTTAACCGACTGAGCCACCCAGGCGCCCCTCATGTTGTTCTCTTAAATATCAAAGCTAAAAAGCTTCAATTTCATTACTAAATTAATTATGTTTCTTATACATTGCTTTTTCATTTATGCAGCTCACTTCAATTAGCCTGTTGTATCATAAGCCATAATTATTTTACTGCACACACCTATAGCTTTTTAAATTATTCGATTTTAGGGTATCTAGAATCTCAGCCTGTTGAGCATCCAACTGTTGATTTCAGCTCAGGCCATGGTCCTGCGGTGGTGGGATAGAGCCCCGCATCAGCTGCTTAGAATTCTCTCTCTCTTAAAAAAAAATTGGTTGATTTAGTTGTGATATCTTATGAAATGCTCTAAGAAATTTACTGTGACATACAGGTATTTATGAAAAAATTACAAAATTAAAAGAAAATCTTCTTTGTTGTTTATGAAATTAATTGATTATATTTCTTTAACAATGATGTAATTGGAATTTATAACTCTTTATAAGCTTCTGTCTAACGGAGGTGGGTCTGTTCTACTCACGTCCGTGCTTCTTAGGTACCCACTGCCACTCCACATTCCTCTCCTCAGTTACATTGTGTGATATTTGAAGCAAGTGCTGTATTTTCTTTCATTTATTATTTTCCATTTCATGGCATCCTATCAACCCATGAGAAAAGTATAATATTTAGCTTTTCCATGTTTCAGATGATTATGTAAGGCAAGAGGATATGTTTCCTGAATCATTACTTTCTTCTCCTTGAATATTTTGGTTTTGTGACTATCAGAGATGTCTGGGTGATTCAGTCAGTTAAGTGTTCGACTTTGGCTCAGGTCATGATCTCGCAGTTTGTGGGTTCAAGCCCCACACTGGGCTCTGTACTAACAGCTCAAAACCTGGAATCTGCTTTGGATTCTGTCTCCCTCTCTCTATGCCGCTCTCCCACTCACTCTATGTGTGTGTCTTTCTTTCAAAAATAAACATTAACAATTTTTTTAAATTGACTATCAGAGTATTTGCATAATATCTTCTTAATTTGTGAGAGTAGGTTGTTGTTGGCAGGAGGAAGTTGTTTTCATTTATTTGCTGTTTGCTATCAGTGGTGGTGTTTTGGCATTACAGAAGCTTATGTTGGTCTGCTTTTGACAAAGACTATTATTACATGTAGAAAGTAATAAAAATCTCTGATTATGTAATTTTCTGAAAGACATAACAAATAAAGATTACTTGGTGAAAACTTCTTCTCCAGCAATGAATAAAAAGTTTTGTATATTATTCAGTGACCTCTAGAGTTTCTATATAAGATTCCAAGCTGGCATAAGCACCCTCCACCCCACGCACCCAATACCAAAACACAGTCACATGAATACAATAGAAATTACTACATTCAGCATAGAGACACATAGATTTAGTTTGGCTTGGTAGCAGTTTAGGCACTGAGCCAAATATTCAATTTTTCTGTTTGTTTTTTTTTCAAAGCTAGCTTAAAGCCAGTATAAAGATCAGGGCAGGCTCAACCTCAATGTTGGAATTTTGACTAGTAGGTCTAGGAGAGGTAGGGTTTCAAATTTCTGTTTTGAGAAATTTCTCCTTGATTGGAACATAGCATTTTAACAAATTATCCACTCTGTCAACTGTTTTATTGTAATTCTGATGGTCGACTCTTTTTTTAAGTTTATTTATTTATTTTGAGGCAGAGAGAATCTCAAGCAGGCTCTATATTGTCAGCATGGAGCCCAACATGGGGCTCAATCTCATGAACTGTGAGATCATGACCTGAACTGAAATCAAGAAGTTGGATACTTAACCAACTGAGCTACTCGTGTGGCCCAGTCTGGTGATTTAATCTTAAGCAATCACTTATCTGTGTATGGCTGGTACTGAAGGCTTCTATGAAAGCTTTCAATTTGTGAACTCCATTACCGTGAGTGTATTGAGAAGTAACCCAATGGTTTACGTCTTAATGCAAACAATTAATTTTACTCCTTTGATTTTCACAACAATATCATCAGTCTTTCAAGAATCCTTATTCTGTTTCACCAATACCACTCCAGCTTTTAGTTGACTCATGTATAATGTATGTGTATTTGTGTATAAATTTGAATTTCAAAACTGTAGGGACAAATTAAGATGAACAAAGGAAATAGGGAAGACACCATCTTACTATAGGTTTTCTGGCAAATTTTTGTATAAACTTCAAATGGATCTGCAAGTTTTCAGTTGTTGTCAATGTGTAGAAAATTCCTTCCTTACTACTTTTATTACACACTTTTATTAAGAATTTGATGAATGATATGAATATTTGCTTCAGAAAAAAATGCACATAAATGACTTCAAATTGTGGGATTCCTGAAGCTCATTCATGGCCTCCTTAGAGTCTGATTCCAACATCATATCAGTCAGCATTTTACTCTCCAACCGTTTTTAAGAGACTGAGAGGCTTAGTGTACAAAAATAAATGACACGGTCTCAGTATTAAATAAGGAATATTTTACTGAGGCAAGGGAACCTGGATGGCTCAGTCAGTTAAGACTCTTTATTTCAGCTAAGATCATGATTTCATGGTAGGTCTTGAGGTCTATCCTGAGTAGGGCTCAGTGCTGGGCATAGAGCCTGCTTAAGATTCTCTTTCCTTCTTTCTCTATGCCCCTCACCTGTTCCTGTGCACTCTTTCTCTTTAAAAAAATTTAAAATAAAAATAAAATAAAAGAATACTCTACTGAGGTAGATACATACTTGAGCAACTAATTGTGTTGAAAATGTAGATAGATAGATAGATAGAAAAAACAGCAATACTTACCCAGTACCTACTTACATGCCAGATACTTTTTAAACTTCTTTTATATACTTATTCATTTAATCCTTAAGACTTATTAGTCAGGTACTGCTATTATTTTATTTTATAGATGATGAAATTGAGAGAGAATGGTAATAAAATTTCCTTAAGACAACACAAATCCTAAGTGGCTGAACCAGGATTCAAAATCAGGTAGTGTGTTTTAAGAATCCATGCGATTAATCATTATATTTGCTCCCTCTCATAAAATATAACAGAAATGTATACAGTAACATGAGTAGGCAAGATGAAAAATGAATCAGTTTTGTTGGTAGTCTAGGAAAAGTCTCAGAAAAGCCCAATGAATCTGAGTTTGGCATTGAAGAAGGAGGAAAAGAGATATAGAGTACTAGGTTGGGATGTTTTCCCCTTAAAGAAAAATATGATTTACTATGCTACTTTAATGTTAATAAAGTTCTGTCTCCTGATGAAAGAGTAAATCATAATAATAATTGAGTTACTCATGAACAAGAAATCCCAAATAGATGAAATGTTCTTTAGTTCTAGTAAAGCTGCAAAACCATTTTACTGAGGTTAAACTGTTATTAGAATCATGGTTAGTTCTTAAAAATAGTCCCATAACAATAAATCCCAAATGTTGTATATCTATGAGGTAAAATTATCCTGCTAATCACATATAGCTGGGTTTGTAATTGTGTTACTTCTCAAACAGTTGGCAAAGGGCACTGCAAATTAAGTTGTTGAAATCCATCATAATGGGTGAAATAAAAGCCAGTGGGTAAGAAAGAACATATTTCCTAAAAGGAACATATTGCTCATTTCTTACTTTTAAAAAATGGGTTATAAAATATTATAGGTGGATTATAGGATGTTGTTATTGGAATGCAACATGTTAATAGTGCCACCATTTGCCATCAATAGTAGATGCCTGCTTTCGCCACCTCCCACCCCCTCCTTTCCCTCTGTGCCCCACCCTATCTGACCCTCTGCCGAGATGATCCAATCTCTGATTCTGTTTTGGATTGCAACAGTGATGCTAACACACCACTACTAGAGAATCCGCCTTGTGGCCACAGGAGTTCCTATTGAAAGTGTTGTTCTCTCCTGCCAGGCTAATGATTTCTCTAGGACAAGTGCAATGCCTTCTCCATTTGCATAATCTCAGAATTTAACATGTTAATAAGTGTTCTCTAAAAGATTTAATCAATAAAAGGAAGAGAAAAAAAACAGATGAAGGCCAACACAACTTCACTATGAAAAGCCGTCATTCAGGGATTCACATTTGTAAATTAAAGCAATGAACAAAGAACAGGTTGGACAGAAAGGAAATTTGGCTGGATGTGTTGATCATAGATGTGGACCTTATAATGTATTCTAAATAATTTTCTGGCAAGTATTGATATATGCCATAATTTATATTTTCTAAAAGCCAAATGTTTATTTAACTTTAAGACTACTGTTCAGCATGGTTACATGGAAATGTGTATATTACTACTAATTGTATTGCTAGCATCATACTAGAATGAAAACTCTCTACCTATTGGTATTTGGAAATGTCATTGGCCACTTTTTCTCTCTTCACCTCCCATCCTGCCATCGCTCCCTAGAGCCCTGTTAAATATAAGTTTCCCAAGTACGTTTTTGTGACTTTTTATGGTCTGAAAGTAAGTAATTTGATTGGTGATGAAAATTCAGAACAACATAGCCCAAATACCCTGGGAATCAGAATTCTGCCAAGCACTTAGAAACTAAGAAAAATATACTCTTTTGCACATATGGAATGTTGAGGGGAAAATGTGCAGCTCACTCAGTGTTAGAACAACAGTGCAAGAAGATCCAGTGGTGACATGCCTAAAGACATGACCTCACTGGAGCTCTAGTGATTTAGAAATGAAACTTTAGACTGCCCTGTGAAAGCTGAAGATGCTGTTTCTTTAGGAAAGAATGGAAACTGTATAGGTTTTAGGTAAAGACAGCAAACCCACTGATAATACTGTCATGGCTAAGTGTTCCTACTGAAAACTTCTATCAACGCGCTGGCTCTAAGGATTTCATTCTGGAAGCCAAGAACAGTGAAATGCCAACTAAGAACCCAACTTCTTCAAACAATCGTTAAATGGGTTTTATTTTTCTCATTGATGAGTGCTTGGTGCTAGGAGTGCTTTGGAAAAGAGCAAACCTTGCTTTACAGAAAATCTGTTGGCAAATAACAACAGAACAAGTTCACAGTTTTAAATTTATTATGCAAAGGAAAAAACACACATATCCTGTATGGCCTATAGTGCATATGCACTCACTCTCCTCTCTGACATATTCAACCTCCACATTTTCCATTGGGAGCAATCGAAATGGATGTTTAAAATTGTGACTGCTAGGTACCATAAGACTCTTAATATTCTAGATATATTTCATTAGGCAGCCCTTCAGAATGCTAAAATTGGAGAGATGAACTAAAGCATTTTGAAGCTAAATTTAAGTTTGGGGACAGAAAAGTAAAGAGCTTTCCATTCACTCTGAGCTAATCAGGAAAATCAATTAACCAAAATTCCTCATTACCATAGCAGTCTATATAAATCTGTAAATTTGAGTGTTTCTTCATTTGGCTTGTTTGTAACCTGTCAGTGATGCTATCTCCTGAATAGTGTTCAGGTCTATCAGTCATCATTGATAGGATTCACTCATTGAGGCTTATCCGGGCTGGCATGTCTGAGGTTTGTGTGGAAAACAAATTTCTAAAATCATGATCCTGACCACAAGAAGGGCTTTCTAGTCTGTGGGTTAAGGGCATTCATTTTCATTAATTTCAAGTATATATGGGGTAAGACTTAGAACACATAGAATAAAATTCAGGAATTCATATGTACCATGGAGGCTAATAGTAAGTAGAAAAAAATCTGATCTTATTGGATTACTTTTAAAGGATATCCATAGGAAACCTATTGCTAACATTTATGATCATATTTTAATCATTTAATTTACTTTAAGTTAATTATTTTAATTATTCTCCATTTTCTTTTATTACCACTTCCTTAACTCTTACATATATTTTTGAGCTTATAAAAAGACAAACTTGATCTTAATCTTAGTTGAATATTTTGAAATGCTTAATATTTAATTTAACAAAACATAATTTCCTACCCTTGAAAAGCATTCTTTCTTTGCTTTTTAGATTACACATATATGCATTAAGGTCAGATTCTGAACCCTGAAGGCTGCGATTTGTATTACTGGCAATCATAAATATTTTCCTCTAATCCCTTTGAAATATTTTCCTCTGTAAGCCATAAATTGGAGAAGACCAGCCCATTTGCCTGGCCTAAAAATGAGACTCTGCTCTCCTATGGAGGAAGCATAAGTTTTGGATTTCATTTACAAGTAGCATATATGGAGTACTTCCGCCAACATCTAATAAAATTTTAAAAGACAGGATAATTTTAACAAACTACAGCCAAAAACATTTGGATAAAATTGAAATCCTATAAGGAAAAAATACTTTTTTAAAGTGCAGCCAATACTTACCTAATGAAGTTATATACAGTACAATAGAATTTTAACATAGGAAGAAACGCTAATGATCATTTATTCTAGTTTCTTGTTCCAATTAAAATGCTTTTAGAAAAACCTCTCTCTAGAAAATTCAAGAACAAAAAAATTGCTAACACATTTTCAGTACTTTTTTCTTTTTGTGATTAAGAAAATATTATTTTGTAAGATATTATTTTAGAAAAATTAGAGAAAAAGGTACAAATAACTGTTTTCAAAGGATCCTTTATTAAATACCACATAATAGTGTTAGATCTACCTTTATTACTCTTTGCATATATATTTTTATTTTGTATCTTGAGATTCTATGGATAAGTTTGTTTTCTGATTTTCTTTCACTAAATTTGGAGTGTGGAAGTTCTAAGTCACTAAATATTTTTTGAAAAATGATTTTATGGCTACATAGTTTTATGATAATTTATATTACAAATACAGTGTTTAAGGGATTTGAATTGGGGTTTTACATTAATTTTAAGGCAAAACACAGTGAGCTGTTAATGGTTAAAAACCATTTATATAGAACATATGACTTTGTGTCAGAGCTTCTCCTGTTGTGGTTTTAGTACATTTGTACCACAGCCTTCTCAGTGCATTTTTCAAAGGCGAATTCCTTGAATAATGCTTATAAGTAGACTTTTAAATATATAGTTTAAATCTCCCCGGTAGATTCTCTCTTCATAACAAATATACCAAAATATTACCTCCAATTAAACATTGATTAATTTATTATATTTAATATATTGTAATACTTAATGAAATAGCTTTAGAAATAGCCTTTGGAGATAAATACAGAATAGAAAACAAACAAGCAAGCAAACAAATGTTGCGTACCAAGATCTGTCAGAATGTTGAACCCTGGGTTTGGGTGTGTGTCTTTGGGAGATACGTTTCAATTCAGCAAAGCAGGTGATATGATAATAGTGACTAATTAGCACGTGTGAAAATGAGATCATAAAGTCCAATTTCTGAGATCTTTTAGAAATAATTTGTGACTGATTAGAAGTTCAAAGCCCTTCTTGAGTCTAGAAGTATTAAACAGTTTATTAAACAGATATTAAAGTATTTCTAAAACTTTAAGAAATAAAGATACTTTTCTATAAATCTGGCTTGGTATTAAGGCTAATGTTATGTATCCATGTTACCTCTTGGCATATTGAGGTCAAGTCCCAGTTATCTATCCAAAATGTTAATACAGTGTATCAACCTCATTATCCTTCCTGTTCTGACTTCTCTCTCTGATAACAGGGGTAGTTTATAAAAGAGCCATAGTCGCCCATAGTGCCTTAGAGAAATGGATATATTCAAAATCAATAAAAACCTCAGAGGTATCATTTTAGCTCCCTTTTTCCACATCATCCTATATACCATCCTTCACCAGTCCCGCTAACAGTAGAAGCATTGATTGATGTGTTTTATCTTCTTCTCCATCCACTGCCACCCTCCAGCAGAGATTCTAGAGGGAGAAGAAATAACCCTAGTGTCTGGTTGTTTGAGGGAAATGGAGAGGTCAAGGACTGGAATTATATTCACAAACTGGATTATTAATCTCTGAAGTATTGGAAGTTGACTGTACAGGAGAACCAGCAGATAAATGATAAATGTTACAGTTTATAAGTTGAATATTCAAAACAGTGGAGCGAACAGGCACATTATTTGGTGGTGCACATAATGGATCTTAGAACCATGGCATTGTTGATTTTTGGTTTTGTTTTTAATAGAATGGAGATTTCAAAAATTTCCAAGTTAGAGCAACCACGATGACTTGCTTTTGGAAATTTCAATTTCTCCATAGACGTAGATTAAAAACAGAGAAGACTGGGGCGCCTGGGTGGCTCAGTCAATTAAGTGTCTGACTGAGGTCATGATCTCAGAGTTCTTGAGTTTGAGCTCCATATCAAGCAGGCTCTGTGCTGACAGCTCAGAGGCTGGAGTCTTTGAATTCTGTGTCTCCCTCTTGCTCTGCTCCTCCCCTGCTCCCTCCCTCACTCCCTCGCGTGCTCTCCCTCACACAAATAAACAAATATTTTATTAAAAATTAAAGAAAAGTCAGGTGCTCCTGAATGGCTCAGTCAGCTAAGCATCTGACTTGGGCTCAGGTCATAATCTCATGGCTTGTGGGTTCAAGCCCCCAGTTGGGCTCTGTGCTGACAGCTCAGAGGCTGGAACCTGTTTCAGATTCTGTGTCTCCTTCTCTCTCTGCCCTTCCCCCATTTGCGCTCTCTCTGTCTCTCTCTCTCTCTCTCAAATAAATAAACATTAAAAAATTTAAAAAACTAAAAAAAAATAGCCTTGTTGTCTCGTGTGCTTACAGGTCTCTGAAGCACATAAGTAAAGTACACATAGGAGTGAAGGTGGAGAGCTCAGTCTGTGCCCCGCCATGCCATTAAGCACACATTTTGCTTGTTGGTATTGATCACTGCTACGGTTGAAGTCGTAGTGAAACGGTTCACGCTGATCATTAACAAGGTCATTCTCAGACACTGTATAAAGAGTCGGCTTCAATGTGGCCTCGCTTACAAAATTCTTTCTTTAGTTTCCTGAAACACTTTCTGAATTTCTAGTTTTTTTCATTGTTTTTGTCTCAACAAAGGTATACTGTCAACTTTAGAGAGGAGTAAACAACCAAAAATTGTTTGTTTGTTTGTTTAAATTTTTTTAATGTTTTATTTATTTTTGATACAGAGAGAGACAGAGCATGAGAGGGGGAGGGGCAGAGAGAGAAGGAGACACAGAACTGAAGCAGGCTCCAGGCTCTGAGCTAGCTGTCAGCACAGAGCCCAACGCGGGGCTCGAACCCACAAACGTGAGATCTGACCTGAGCCGAGCCAGAGACTTAACCGACTGAGCCACCCAGGCGCCCCCAAAAATTGTTTTAAAAATTAAATTGAAAATCAAGAAGTCCAAATGACAAGATTTGCCTCCTTAGAGTAGATAGGTGCACTTCAAAATGCAAGTAGGAAAAGAGAATGGTTATGTGTTTATTCAAGGGCTGAAGGAAGCCAATACAGCCAGGTATATTTTAAAGAGGTTCTTATTCCACATCCATTAAACAGATATTTATGGTGCCCAGAACTGGATGCGCATTTGCAATGCTCAAAAATAAACAAGGGAATAGAGCAAAAAGACTGAAATCGCCTATTTTTCTAAGTACCTACTTTATGCATGATGTTATACTAGGTACTTTGCAAAGGAAACAGTAAAGGAAGGAATGAAGATAAATACATCAGACCTTTGATTATATCCTTTGAGCAGATCTAATTTAATTGGAGAATTGAATATGCATGTGATAGGGTAAGCAAAACAGATTAAGTAGATTAATAAGGAGTACTAATATATTATAATGATATGTTAGTACTCTGCTTCTTATTAGTCTCCTGCTTAATCTGCTCTGTTTAAAGTAACAACGTGGTCTAGTGGAAAGAATGTTACTTTGTGTTTTCCATTTCTGGCTCTGTTACAAACATGTAGACTGACCATGGGCCAATAGCCTAATAGCTACCATTGATGTGATTGCCTGGGTACTTTGCATACAGTATTTGGTTCAGTCCTCACGTCTACCCTGTGATGTGCCTATGTTTCTGACAATACACATGACCAAAAGTCAGGGATGGCTTGTTTTATCCGCACTGTCTCAGGATACTTACTGTGTCCCCGTTTTACCCTCAAGAGTGTCCTTGTTTGGATGATATAAATTGTCTCCATGTGATGACAAATGTGATCATCACAATTGAGCAAGTACTGAAGACAGATTTGATCCAAGGCTGTTGATGGCCAAAGCCCATACACATAACTGCATGTTTTTCATAGTTAAAGCACGAGTGAAGAAGTACTTCTTTCACTGCTTCTTTGTGTATGAGTAAAATTAAGTCGTTAAAGTAAATGATCTCCAGGATCCTTCCATCTCTACATTCTAAGCCTTTAACTTACAAACAGACAAATATGTCTGCTCAAGACCCTGGGATGAAAACTGTACACCAGGGCTAGCAAACAAAATTGGAAAATAATGAAGGAAAGAGGGGGAGATAGAATGGAAGATTTAACAGATTATTTAATTCATAATAGAATATAGCTCTGAATGCTTAAACAGCCAGCCTCTCCTAGCAGTCTGTATGGCAAACAGATATCTTTGACATGAATTAAGGGGGACCGTATCTTTCCATACCTCCTGTGGTAAGAGCATGAAATGATGTGTCCTTATCTGATCTATATTTTGAAGGAAAAAATCTTGAATATTGTTGCAGGTCGTTTGCATTTACTTAAACTCTAGTTCATAGTATAGTGGGATCTTCATTCAAGTTCTTTATCTTGAGGAGCATGATATTGCCTACAGAGAACTGTTTGGCTCTCCTGTGATTTTAAGGTGCACTTCAGATTTATATTCTCCCCAGATGATTATATTTTCCTGCTGATGCATTCCTGCCAGCTTTAACTTCTCATGTTCCTTTCTTTACCCTCATCTTATTGGATGCTTGCCATCAATAGTAAATTGTCTTAATCCCAATTTTTCCACCTATTGCTGCTTTTGCAGTTGGCGCTGGTTCTTATAACCCCTTGAAAGGTACTTGTGTGGCAAAAGATTGAAAAAACAAATTGGCAGTTGCTGTCAGGGTTAATGTAGAAAAATAAATCTCTTATATTGCCAGTTTGGATTTACTTTTCATTTTTAATGGCCCCAACAGATGTTGGAGGAATCCTCCACTTCCTGCACACTTCCATTTGTACAGCTGGTACTGCTTGACTGGTTCTTGACTTTGGGGGAGCAGTTCCTGGGTGTTCACGCAGTGATTTACAGACACCCTCTCACAATAGACTCTGACCATCCTCTAGCTTCCTTTCATACTTTTCCCTGAAACTGACTGACGTCACTATTACCCCGCCCCTCACCAGGTTTCTCCATGCCAGTGTTTCCTAGCAATTGATTCTTCTCTCATTGTGCATGCAGCATTTTGAAATGTTTGGACTGTTAGATCAAACAAACAAACAAGGAAGAGATACAAATAAAAGATTTTCAACTTAGCAAAATTTGGCAGTCTGTCCTTTTTGGTACCTTTCTTGGTATCTTTTCCTTACTTTTTTAAAAGTACTCATGACAAATTGCATTTGGATGCTTCACTTCTTTAGGACTTTCCTCTTCTTTTCTCTGCCCTTCCCTTCCCTTCCCTCCTTTCCCCTCCCCTCATTTTACCTCACCTCACCTCACTTCCTCTCTTCTCTATTTTCTTTTTTTTTCCCTTTTAGTTTTAGAGACTAGCCTCAGTAGCACTAGTTATAGCATCCGTATGAGTTATCTACGGCTGCTGAAACAAAGTTCCACAGACCGGTGGCCTAACAACAGTAACTTAAACAAACAAATAAATTAGTAAACAGCAACTTACTGACTCAGAGTTCTGGAGGCTAGACATTTGGAGCAAGGTGTGTCAGTTGGGCCATGGTGCCTTTGAAACCTGAAGGAATCCTTCTTTCTCTCTTCTAGTTTCTGGTGGACTGCTAACCATCTCTGACATTCTCTGACACCCAGCTGGCAACTCACAGCTCTGCCTTCACTGTCCTGTGACAATCTCCCTCTGTGTCTTTGCATAGTGTTTTCTCTTTGTAGCTGTCTCGGTGCCCAAATTTCCACTTCTGATAAGGATATCAGTCGTATTGGATCAGGACCCATTCTAATGACCTCATTTTAACTCAGTTGCCTTTATAAAGACTCTTCCCAAATAAGGTCACATTCTGAGGTACTGGGATTACAATTCCAACATATCTTATTTGAAGGGGACCTAATTCAATTCCATGCCAATGAAGAGCAGAATTCTCCTCACACTTGTTTACAGAGGAAACACTGAGATCTTTCAGAAACCGGGAGGAGCCTGGGAGGCTGAAAGTCCATTCCTGGTGGTTGTCTTGTCAGTGATTTCTATGCATGTACACTTGCTCCTAGGTTTGAGTTTCCATCAAAAAGTCAGTCCGATGCAAGTCGCTGACCAAAAAGCATTTGCTTAAGTCTACAGGACTGATAATAACCCTTATCACTAGCTTTCTAATATACGATATAAAATTTGTGTAGTAAATATCCTAAATTGAGAAAAGAAAAACTAAGCTATTTGGCATTGTGTGAGAAAGAATATTTTCAAGTATCAGAAACACCAGGTATGGTTTTGTTTTCCTTCCCAAATAGTATTACTTTGACTTCTGTCAAGGTTGCAGAATCTGCAAAGGCTTATCCATCTGCAATTTACTGCCTTGTTCTGGTAATCAGTGAAATTATTTTAAACATTTTCTTAATGATGCGGAGAGAAAAAAGAACATATTTCATCTAGATACAGCCATTTTGAGCCAGAATTGTCAGAATATTTGCCTAACCAGGCCTCAAAATTTTCTTCTGATGACAAATAATTTATGATTGTCATTGTCACCTTTATTAAGTTTTAAAGTTTTTCTTATGGAAAAATGGAAGAAAATAGAACATTATACTCAAGTAGATATCTTGGCTTATTTAAATAATGGTAATCTGGCAATGTTTTATTTGAATGCATCTTTAATAAAAATTATGGATAGCTATCAATAAAGTATCCTTGAGGTTAGTAATAAAATGCTTTAATGTCAAATAGAATTACATTTGGAAATCCTCTATTGCTAATAATGTAGCTATAACCTTATGGCAGATCCAAACCATCTCCTGTAGAAGTGATTTTTAAAAAGTAATTATGCCAAATTTGAAAAGTATACAAAATAATTTGTCACGTATTCTATATTGAGCCAAATCTTTGCCCTTCTAAAGCGGTTCCCCCGTGTGTTGATTTGATTTAAAGGAAAAAAAAAGTTGATTCAGGAAACTGTAGGAAAAAAATAGTTAAGCCAGTTGTTCAGATAAAACCAGTAATTATGTGTCTAAATTATTTTGCCTCCCAATTCACTTGCTCTGACATCTCACAGACCCAGTCTAATTCACATATGGTAGCTAGTTCCAGACCACAAGAGTATTGTGCTCTGAGTTACTAACCAACTTACAGTGGGCAAATCTGATGAAATCGGGGTTCTAGGGGACGAATTACAAGGTTGTGTCTAGGAGTGAATGATGAAGTCTTTATAGTAACTTTAAAGAAAGGAAAAGGTATGCAGAGGAAACTAAAGCTCCAGGCCACCTGCCTGCTCCCCTGGGACCCCCCTGGAAAGTTCTTATTGCCCCCTGAGAGGAGAGAAAGGCCATCATTAGGCTCCCTGAGGTGATTCGACCTCGCAGATGACTCTGCTTCCCCTTGGAAATAGTTTCCCCATATGTAAGTGAAAAATACTCTACGGATTTTATTTTAGAATTTTATTTTAAAAATTTCAGGACATTTAAACATACAGGTTTTGAATTTTTTTTCTCTTGGTTGATTTTTTTTCGTGGAGTTGATGGAGATAAAAAGATCAGCCTGGCAGCTTGCTGGCATGGAGCTGCAGTGTTTAGGGTTTGTTTTGCCTTTTTGCAAGATTGGTCCACAAGAACTTTAAAAGGAGAAAAAGACGATGCAAATTAAATACGTTAGAAACGTATGTCCCATCTGTTTTTATTTCATTTTTAGAATAAGGTTTTCATACCTTCTTTTATTTTTATATTCTATGATACCACACTATAATGTTGGCCACCTCAGAGACAAACTAAATTAGCTATCCTGACCATATGGAAAGGAAAAGCTTTACCAGCTAAGGAAACAAATTTAACTCAGGCAAAAAGGCCTATGTGTTTTAGAGTTAAAAAAAAAATGCTGCTAACTACATAGTAGGGGAATATAACCCACCTGCATAAGTAAAATTTGAAAAAGAGTTTGGGTATTTCAAAATAGCTGCCTCTTTTCCTGGCGTCATTCAGGAATCACCCATATTGGACGCCTATTTCTGTGGTATGCTATCCTCTGGATTTCTTTGTAAATAAACATAATGAAAGGCATGAAGGCCCCTTGAAAGGTCACCTACCCTTTCACTCTGCCTCCAAACAGAATTAAACCTTACAGGCCTGGCTATACCTTATCCCATTGTTAAAAAAAAAAAAAAAGCTTCAAAACATTTCAGAGAAGAAAAGTTTTCTCCTACTGTCCATTCCATGGAATTGAATAAGAAGACATGGCTTTATAGGAAAAGAGATTTTACTTCATTCTACAAATGCCAATAGTGTAAAGCATTTGATAGAAGCCCTAGGCTACCATTTTATTTTACCTGGAGCAGAGCTTCTCATCATTTGTTATGTAAAATTGATGGTTGCTTCAGAAATCTCCCAATCTTAGATTTTTATATAAACCACAGTGAGGGAACACAGCTCATAGAGGTCAAGCATGTGCTTTCTAACCACACAGAGCCGAGAAGTTCTGCCTGATCCAGGGCCACTTCAGATTGACACCAGCAGTTATTTACAATGATTGAGGACATCAGGGTTTACGCACAACCTATGAAGACAAGATAAATAGATTGGTAGAGAAGACTCAGCTAAAAAAGAAAGTCAACCAAAGTGTGCGCTGTCACCTGACTAGAACTCAGCATGGCCGAGCTCAGGCCACTCGCCTTTTAGAGTACTGAAGTTACAATTCACTTTATTTCATTCAAGTAATAGCTAAACTTGTAAGTGAAGGCATATGTTTTGAGAGTTTTTCTATGGATATTGAAATGGCTTTTTTCTGTACACTCCTACTGGCAGGCATTTCACCAAAATGCACACTGATTACTAAAATTACCTGAATGTATTCAAGATGTGCTTGGTATTTTTTTCTATACAAAGGGAGGTGGAATTACAGTAATAGTTCCCTTTCTCAAATCATGGGACACTCAGTGTAACCGTTATCTAGCCTACAAGATAACTTTCTGACTCTCAGACACCAAACTCATAGTTTTGAAGTCCTTAGAGGTCGCCAAAATAAAAGCCACTAATTTTCACCAGATAAAATGGACTCATTAATCAAACAAACATAATTTTGGTTTAGAAGATGTCTTTAGGTACACATTGATTTAGCTTTTTTAGGTTTTCTCCAATTAATGCTTGTATTAATGGTAAGATTCCAGAGGAAACGGAACTGTAAGCACCAGACTGAGACCATCTTAGACTCAGCAGCCCACTTTGACAGTGGAGCATAGTGTTCATGCTCTGAACTACATAAATAAATACTTCCTTTCTATTGTTTCTTGGGACTTCTTAATGTTTATATTCAATTCTAATCATTGTCATGGTCTAGTTTATGGCCAAGCATAAAAAATGGATGGTTTCCTTACAACATACATGATGTAATTCACATCATCGATGAAGAGAGGAAATGCAGATGAATTCCTCTTGAGGTGTATTACAAGCTGAAAGAAACCACTCAGCCACCGACACAGAATATTGTCAGATGGGATATTATTCATAGACAAAAAATGGCTATGGGTTTTTCCAAGGAAGAGAACTGCTAGAAATCTAAATAGATATGGCTGGGTATGCTATGTGTATTCACTCTGATTGAGAAAAACAGGCTGTACGTCAAAAAGTTTTGTTTAACTTAGAGTGTGTTCTGCAGTTGAGGAATGAACTTTGTGCAAAGCCTATTGAAAAAAAAAAAGAAAACAAAGTGCAATTGTCTTGTATTAGAAGGAAGAATAAATTGGGGCACGTGAGTGGCTCAGTTGGCCAGGCGTCCGACTTCGGCTCTGGTAATCATTCCACAGTCCGGGAGTTTATGCCCCACTTTGGGCTCTAGGCTGACAGTTAAGAGCCTGGAGCCTGCTTCAGATTCTGTCTCCCTCTCTCTCTGTCTTTTCCTTGCTCGCACTCCATCTCTCTCTAAAGTAAATAAACATTAAAAAAAAAGGAAAAAAAAAGTCGATGTTGACTGAAGGCGCATATTCAAGAAATTCTCTTATAAATAAGTAGTTAGACTTTTCTTCAGATTACACAAAAATAAAACATATAGAAGGGATATACTGGGGTTTGTCCTTTGTGATATTTTTTCCATGTGTTCAAAAAAGGCCATCAGCAAACAGAAGTATTCTGGAAAGACATCTCATGCAAACATTGTCTTTGCTCAAAATGGCCAAGTCAGCTTATAATTTTGCATGGAGTGTATCTAGTCCAGAACACAAGTTCATACATAATAATCTCACAACTTTGCCATATAATATTTAATCAGAAATAATTGTAAAACATTAATCAAGAGGAAAAATAATATGAAAAAGATGTAACATAAGAATTATACATTTTTGTAATGTGGAATGTTACTGATTCAACTAAAGAAATTTAGGAACATCTATGGATTTTGAATGAACATAATATTTTTAATGTTATTATTTATTTTTGAGAGAGAGAGAGAGAGAGAGAGAGAGAGAGAGCATAAGCAGGAGAGAAGCAGAGAGAGGGAGACACAGAATCTGAAGCAGGGTCCATGTTCTGAGCTGTCAGCCCAGAGCCTGACATGGGGCTGAAACCCACCAACTGCAAGATCATAATCTGAGATGAAATTGGACACTTAACTGACTGAGCCACCCAGGAACCCCTATAGGGTTATTTAAAGGATAAAAAATGAGATGTGCATGTAGATGTATGAAAGTATCTAGCACTGTGCAGGACACATCATGACTACTCAAAGCTAATGGGAGTCAGGTCCAGAATCTTGGGTTGTTCTAACCACACTCTGCAAAGAAAGGCAAAAAAAAAAAAAAAAAGGTTCAAAACTCTTAAGTAGAAGTTTTTTATTTTGATGAGGTCCCAATAGTTCATTTTTTCCCTCATTTCCCTTGCCTCTGGAAACATGTCAAGTAAGAAGTTGGATAAAGAAGATGTGGTGTACATATGCATATACAATAAATTACTGCTTGGTGATGAAAAAGAATGAAATCTTGCCATTTGCAGCAACATAGACTTAAGTGAAATAAGTCACTTAGCATAGTACACATAAGACAGATAACATATGAGATCATGACCTGAGCCAAAGTCTCTTAACCGACTGAGCCACCCAGGCGCCCCAATGAACATAATTTTTACCTCAATGTTCTTAACAATCATTAACAGGTACCAGGAGTTTTTGAACAATTAAACAGGATCTAAGAGTCTCAATTAAGAATCCCTTCACATTTGTCAGCAGATCTTATCTTTGATGAGTTTATGCTTAAAAAGGATAGTGATTACATTGCAGTAATATTGATAATGTAAATATCAATTACTAAGCACCCCCATCACTGCTTGGTGCTGGCCATTATGGGCCAGAACCTATTCTTTGCTCTTCCTATTTATTAATTCACAGAATTCATAAGATAAACCAATGTTTTGTTATCATTAACTTTTACAGATGAAACTAACACAGAACTTGCCTAAGCTCATCTAGCTCCTGTACACCACTAATTACTAGGTGTGAAGCAGGCAATGTGCTAGACCATGGGGATATAAAAAAGAATAGAATGCAGTATCGAATGCTTCCAAAATAGAAAAATGAAAACACCCTATTAATTCTTATTATAAAAGTGAGGGGAAAATGTTGAACCCTTAACTGCCACCCAATTCCTTTGCCTCCACCCTTATCATGGGGTGTAAGAATGTATACATCGTCAGGTGGGATATTATTAAGTAGACCAAAAAAATGGCCATGGGTTTTTCCAAGAATGAGAAAATATACATGCTCATAGGCACAGAATAATAAATAGATATTCAGGAGATGTCTTAGGGGAGCCTAGGTGGCTCAGTCTGTTGAGTGACTGTCTCTTGATTTCAGCAGGGGCTGTGACCTCAGTCGTGAGATGGATTCTCGAGTTGGGCTCAGTGCTGGATGTGGAACCTGCTTAGGATTCTCTCTCCCTTTCTCCCTGCCCCTCCTCTGGCTCACGCTCTGTCTCTCAAAATAAATAAATTTTAAACATTTTAAAGAAAGATCTCTTAAACAGCCTCACTAAAATGCCTCAAAAATTAGCTTTCCCTTTTTTTCTTTTTCTAAAATGTACTGATGTCAAGACCAAACTAAAGGCCTACAGCTAATATTCCACTTTCTGGTGGAGTGCCTAAATTACTTGTGCCTCAGAGTTAAGTGGGGTGCTTACAAAAGAAATCTTATATACAAATATATATGTGTGTGTGTGTGTGTGTGTGTGTGTGTATCTGTATTTCTCTGACTTATTTCTCTTAGCATAACACCTAAGCAGGGAAAAAAGAAAAGGAATCTTTTCATTTTTCCTCAAAACTATTTTACATCATTCTCATGTATAGAAATAAATGACTTAACTCAATAGTAATACATGATTTAATTCAATATTACATGAACTGATGACATAAGAATGTTCAAGGAAAGGAAGCTATTGTTTGTATAAAAACCAAAGGTAAATGCCAAAGAAAGAGTTGCTGAAAGAAATTGCTCTAAATTAGGTATGGGCAAGACAACTGTAAAAAGTTGAAGAAAAAATGCTAAGAAAGCAGAAGGATTCTGCATTTCGTTTATTTTGCATGATAGAATTTGCACTTTACTTCAAAGAAATGAAAGCTAGAAATTCTGTGTATTATAGGTAGGTTTATGGAAGAGATATAACAAACTTGGGTCCTCATATGAATAGAAGCTTTGGCCCTATATAAAATATATATTTATTTTTAATTTAACTAATATGTGTGTATAATTCTGTAATAATTGCTCACTTAAGTTTTCAAATTACTCATTAAGTATTGGTCTTAGTTGCTTTAGA
The DNA here is from genome assembly GCF_006229205.1 of Suricata suricatta. NCBI lineage: Eukaryota > Metazoa > Chordata > Mammalia > Carnivora > Herpestidae > Suricata > Suricata suricatta. Next base: position 83,527,643 of record NC_043702.1, on the reverse strand, counting down.
TAAGACTATTTTTATAATGATTAGATCTAAATTGATACTTATTTTGTTACTTTGTAATTTAGTTCTATGTTAAATGTAGATTAAAAACAATCAGATTTTTCATAAAGGCCGTTTGGATTTTTTAAAGGTGTAATTTGATTATGTTATAATGAAATACAGACAACTGCATGAATACTTTTGAACCTCTATTTTATGGCATGCCAAATGAAGAATTTACCTTTTTTTGAGGTAACATTTGGTGAACTAGTAGTTTAGAGGGCGTTAGCCTAAATAGTCCTTTGAAAGTACCTAAGTAGGGGTGCCTGGGTGGCTCAGTTTGTTGAACATCTGATTTGATTTTGGCTCAAGTCATGATCTTATATTCCTGAGTTCGAGCCCCATGTTGGGCTCCCCCCTTAGTGCAGATGCTGCTTGGGATTCTCTTTCTCCCTCTCTCTCTGCCCCTCCACTGCTCATGTACATTCTCCTTCTCTCACTCTCAAGAATAAATAATTTTTTTTAAAAAAAAGTATCTGAGTAGATTGGGTACTTTCCCATATGCCTCACTCATTTCAGTTTTTAAAAGGAACATCTTGAAATTTGTATTTTCCTCCTTTATTGTTAAAGGCATTACTTGTTTTTATAAATTGTGTTTAGTATGTGTTTTTGAAACAAAAATGGCATGATTCTCTATCTGGTGCATTTCCTAATCAGCCCAGGTCTGCACCAGATGGGCAGGAGAAAATGTGATTATGAGGTGTGTGGAGACGGTCCGGTATCTGTAACACATGCCCTTCCAGGTTACCCGCGTGTCTGTTAGGTTCGTGAACTCACTTTACGGTCATCCTTAGAGGTACTTAAAGAGGCAAGCTTATAATGCAAAAGGTCTAGAAGAGGAAAAGTTCTCTCCTTTAACCAAATTACTGTAAATGGTTCTTCTTGTTTCATAACAAGCAAATAGAAAGAAGTCAGCATTTTTTCCCGGGCAGAGTTAGAAGTTTGGTGCTGAGATACTGGATTATTATGTGTAGACCAAAATTGGGTAAGTTTGCTATTTAGTAAGTGGATGCAAATTGAGTCCTAGCTTGTACCTTGCCGCACCCTTTTGAGGGGGGTGATAACACATGGGGCAGACGAAGCGAAGCCCCATCCAGGTGGTTGAATTCCCTACATATTCATTTGGGTTGAAACTTTCAAATGTCAGGTGCCTGGAGAGCTCATTTAATGAAGGGGTTATCTCTGCCAACCGGTTAGTAGTTGGTATTTTTTTCACCAGAAGTTGTGAAATATTATTTATGTATGGAGAAGACAGGGGCTTCCTGCCGTTGTTGTTTACTTGTGGGTTTGGGCAAGTTTCCTCCTTTCCAGAAAGCGAGTTTCCTATAAAAGCAACTTTGCAACAGCCTCACTCCTTTTGTTTGGTACCCCAGGCAAAGAGCTTTTCATGGCATCGAAATCATTTTCATTTAAAAACAGGGAGCTCAGATGAACCAGCTCTTTATTGAAAATACAAAAAAAAAAAAAAAGAGGCAGTAAGGTATCCTTGGTTAACTTTTTAGTTATTTAAAAGTAGCTTGTTGAAGATTGAATATTTCTATGTTTCACTAGAGCCTTTAAATATAAAAGAGATATGAGACTATATCTGACACCATCAGGCATATTATATTAAAATTTATGAACAACTTCATCAAAAACCACTTTCCCTCTCCTGCATAGAGACAGATTTGTTCTGACATAAACGTTACATGGCTGGTTGCAGTCTCAGATTAATGCGAAGACCCTGGCGATTCCTTTTAGACGTTATTTTATGAAATAATACCTGTCAGCTGCTGCCTGATCCTAGAAAAGGGGGCAGGTTTTCCAGGTCATCTTGCCATCTGTCAGCTAAAGCTCATCTGTCCCTCCACATTACCACCTGATCTGTGCTAACAGGCCTCACAGGGAGGCCTGCTTCATTGGCCCAGTGGGAACCCGGGAAAGAGACTGTGTGAGGACATCACCTGTGATGCTGAGATTTAATTATCGCTGAAGTGATGAAGATGTGCACGCAGATTGAAATGCTTTTGAATAAATTCATGGCGCAGGATACGCTGTGCCCCTCTCTCTGCTTCCCCCTCCCTTCACTTCTCCCTCTTTTTACCCCCCAGCCCTCAGCCTAGTATGCTCGCTAGTTCCAACAAAAGCTTTCCAATTCACCCTTAAATAGATATTTGCAAGTACAGCCTTGTAAACACACACACATGTGCACACACGCACACACAAATACACACACCTACTCATGCACAGGCACGGGGCACACACAGGCACACACACCACATATACCACTCAAGTATCCCCCTACAGTGAAAGCATAAACTGCGTAGCTCGGAGAAAATTCGCCTCAGCCCTTTCCCAGCAAAACTTGATTATATTCTGCCAAAGTTCCTTGTTATCAAATTTTAAAGCCGTATTGATTGTTGCTGGCTTGAAAATCAGATTTCATTGTGGGGCCAGCCTTTTACCTACGGTTTCACTCAGTCTGTGGTAACACCAGTACAGAGTTACCTGGGGTCTCCTGCGGAGAGTTAATGCGAGGGTTCACAGCGGAGGTGGAAGTGTGGTAGAACACAAAAGGTAAAGAAGGGCAGAGAAAGCCCCCGGAAGCCCCTGGGACTGTGGGCTCCCTCGCGCTCTCTGAATCAATACCCTACACAAAAGTTATTACAGGTCCAAGCCTTTTTGCCTTCAAAGCTGCTTAGGCAGTATGTGGCATTAATTCCCTCCTGTACAAAAATGTAGTTGATAATCACCTGGCTGAGGAAAGGATTTAGGGCTAGAACAGCAGATTTCCTCACAGATTACAGAATAAAACCTAGTTTCTTGGGATAAATCAAGATAATTAACTGTAGTGAAATATGTTACTCTCGTTGATTCATGCCCATGTGATACCTTTGTTAGACGCCACCACAGAGAAACAGTTATACCATTATGTGAGGCGAGATCTGATTTCTACCCTGTTCTGAAACACGCTACGCTGCACAATACAAGTTTTTATTTTCTTGGTTTTGGGGAACCTGCCTTCAGTCTGGAGGCCAATCATTAAGCAAACATTTAACTCAATTGACTCCTAATTATAAAATTACAAAAGAAAATGATACACTACCAAAAGTCCCCTTTCTGGCCACCTTGTGAGCACAACTGCGGGCCCTGGTGCACTCTTGACCTCATGGTGGTCAGAGGTTCCAGAATTTTCTTCCCACCGTTGCTTCAAGGATAGCCTACCCCTCTCTCTGAGAAGGGAGATTGGGAGCAGCCAAAGGAGACCCAAGGTTTTCCAGCACAACAGTAAAGTGAAATTGTATATTTTCTTTTTTCTTTTTTAAGGGAAATCATGAGCAAACATTGCTTTAATTCACATTTCAAAAATAATTACTATAGATTCAAGACATTTATCATGTTGTCATTGGAACCTGGGAAAGGTTATTCTTGTGGTACTTCAGGTCACAAACAAGAATGTATTATTAAAAACTAACACACAGGCTATCCAAGAGATTCCTGGGGGAAAAATAGAGGTCCATTGGCTTCAAAAAAAAAAGGTGACAGGAATGAATTAGGTAACAGGGGCCCACAGGAACTTATCAGGCTCTGAGTAGTCAGTTTCCAAAGTAACTCCTATCCATTACATTATGTAGCTCTTGTGAGAACATGTGGGGAAAGTACCAGGAGTCACTACTGTATTTTTCCAAGTACTAACTACTTTTATTCTCTGGGATGATATAGATTTTTATGAAGTTTTCCTTTTCCAATAATTCTAAAGAAAATTAAAGAGGAACAAATGTGAATGTAAACATGAAAATTTCAGAGTGGAAATATTATCTTGCCAAGTCCTTTGCCCCTTGGTCCACATCTTCAACATTTTTTATTCAAAAACATATATTAGAATTGTATTTTCTGAAAGAATTATCATGTACTTTGCCAACCAGGGTATTCTTGATAGGTTTAAAAAATCCTACTGAGTGTTACATCCCACCAATATTCTGTGAACATAGTGCAAGTTTCAGTAATGAGTGTGTCCCCATAACACACACCCTTTAGCTCACAGTAACACTTGTGCACATACTCTACTTACAGAAGACAAACGGGATTTATTTTAGATAGTTTGGGATGAAAGTGGTTGTTTCAGCAGCTTGAGGTAATGCTATGAAATCAGCAAGTGGAGTAGAGATGGATGAGGTTTTAGAGAAACATAAATAGAAAACTAATGAATGTGCTGAGAGTTTCTTGTTGTTTTGGCTTTTGGGGGTATAGGAACAATTCTGTACTGCGTGTGTGGCTCTTGACATGATTTTGACCTCTGAGTGACCGGTCTAGTTTTCAACAAAAGTCATCATTTGAGAATTGTCAGTATTCAGTGAGAAAATGTCATATTCTTAAGCTAACTCATTGAAGATGCATGTCCCAAGATAGAAATCTTGACAGATAAATGTGCTTAAAATCTCATAGTCATACTTAAAAATATAGGGATGTGTTAAATATATATATATTTGAGATGAATATGAAAGAAAGGATTTTTTTCAGATACATCTTAGCTTTTTCTCCCTTTTTTATACCAAATAAATTATAACATTTATATAATTACTTCCAAAAAGAGTATTTAATATATGTTTCATTCTAAAGGTCTTTGTTGCTGTGTTCAGTTTTGGAGTTCTGAAATTTACAAAAAAAAAGGCAAGCCCAGAGAGGCCAAAAGATATTGACAGCCAAAGTTAGCCTCTGTTCTGGTTTATCTAGATTATAAGATTTAGATTATTGTAAATCTTATAGTCCAGGTACAGACATTTTCAATGTTGCATGATATGAACTAAGAGCTAGGACCTATATCACCAATAGTGATTCATCCACTAGGCAGGCAACATTATTAATATCACTAAGAAGAATGCAATCTATCCATAATTTATCTTTTGAGAAAACTCTCCAGATAATTTACAAGAAATCTTATGTTATCACTTAATTGTTACTTAAAAAATGCGAAGTGAAATTTGGGGGAAGGCCATTAATAAGGGAGGTATCTTTCACAAGACTGTCTTCCCGGTTTGAATGTAATTGAAACAGAAAGAAACACTTCAAATTGCTGTTACCGTAAAGGCAGTGTGAGACAGTAAGAACAATCCACTGAATTCGTCCATGGAGCAGACATCATTTTTCAATAACCTTTGTCAGCATTGGCATTCTTATGTGTCAGAGAAGGCTCACCAGGGTCACGTCCAATCTGCTCCTGTGGTTTAGGACACAGCAAAAATGAACAAATGTTTCTCTAAAAATTCCACCTTTTTCTAAGATGAGGCTATTAATTGTTGATGCATATATGCAGTGATCACTAAATAAGCATACAGTACATACTATGACAACTTAATTAGTGCTTTTCAAATGGACTTCCTTGCTCATCCAATGTGACAAACACTTAACAACTTCCCTACAACTTTAAGCTACAACCTCATTAACATTCTATATAAACTTATAGACTCTTCAAGATGAAAGTAGCCATAAATATACTAGTCTATAAAGCTTGGTGAGATGTCCAAGGTGACAGCCAAGAATAGGACACAAGTGACTCTCTTCTTTGATGGCAACTTGGAGAAAACATTAAGACTATAAAACACAAATCTTACACTACATTTGAGAGTGCTGGAAAAGAAATGAAGACCGTGGCCAGAATATCTGTGAAATACACAACGTAAACATAGCTCCTGAGGGACATCTACTAAGTATTATAGCTGCCTTCTACACCCTGCAAGTCACCAGCTTCAGACATAACTGTGTTCTATCTACCAAAAAGGGTGGGAATGAAAATATGAAAGAGGACTCCCAGGTAATGGCAGCCATGTCTTGGGAGCAGGCATCTTTTTTTTTTTTTTTTTTTATCCTAGCTAAGGACTTCTGAAGTACAAAGAATCATCTAATACACTTTAATATGAATTTTGTTTCACATTCTGAAATGCTTGTTATCTTGAAATGGGACTTAGGAAATCCCAGATCCTGTGGTAAAATGTATTTTTAAGCAAGAGAGAAATGAGACAGCTTATTGGTCAGAAGTTTTTTCTTGTCACAAACTGTGATGAGGAGAAGATAAGAGACCCTAAGACTCCATCCCAGATCATATCTTCAAGAAAAAATAAAGTGTGAAGGTGGTCAAAAATACCAGTTAGGGAAGATAGAAGGAAGAAGTAGGGGAGTGATTGAGAGCAAGAGAGAAAGATTGGTATGCCTTACCTAAAAGACACTGTCTGTGTCCCTTCCTAACTAGCACAGTTTAATAACAAAATCAAACATGAATCAGATAAACCCAAAGCGCACAGAGTAAAAAATTCGAGGGGACACAAGCACTTAGTTCATATTGCATCAATTGATATTGTAGAACTATTGGTGTTTAGCTCTTCATCACAGACATTGTCAGCTTGAGTGAACTTTACTCCTCTAAAATTTCATCAGAAATCAAAGATGCTTCACTAGGGGTCTCATCAAAAAGAAGGTGAAATAATGCATATTTAGTTTCCAATTTGCAGAGTCTATTTTACCAGTTTTATTTGAGGACAACAGAAAAAAGCCTAAACATTTATATTATCATTACTTCTGTATGTTCAGGAAAGTCTTCCTTTTTAACAAACTAAAAACATCATAAATGATGTCACCAGAATATCATGCGCCAAATCATAGGATGTTCTCTGGGCCATGACTGCATTTTCAGTAACATACCAAGGAATGTTAGTGATCGTCAGCTTGAATCAGAAATACAGAATCAGGAACACAGACTCACCTGTTATAGGTTTCCATAAGCAGTAAGTCCCCCACTGGAGTGGTTCCTCATGACTAGAGTACCGTAGAATTTACTGATGTTATGACAGACCAAGTAAAGCGTCTGATCCAGTTAAAAGGAGCCAGTTGTTTTTAGAGCACACTCCATGTAGAGATTCTAAATAAAACGTGATTCAAGTCATGTTTTTTAAAATCAAAGCTGGCATTGCTAGTTTCCTAAAGGATTTCATGAAAATTTTCAAAGAAAATAAAATTCTTCTAGAGGACAGCCCAACTATTGGGGTATTTGTTGCTCTGACAAATGTGCATCAAATGCCAACTGGTTATGGCATATTCACGTAGAAGATGAATGATCCCAACATCCAGTATCTCATGAGTAGCCTGAACTGTGTTACCAATTGTGATTATACAAGTTTCTCTAATAGATAGAAGTTCTTTGAAATTTATAAAGAATATTTCTATTATTATATCACATTTTTCATATTTAACAATAGAGATGAAGAGACACAGTAAGACTTCATGACACACCCAAAGTTAGAGATGACAGAGGGAGTGGGAGACTCCTGGAAATGCCTTTGACATTCCCTTAAAGATGAAATTCTGGCCTTGTACTTTGTAACATTCCAGAGCTGCAAAGAACAGCCAACAGACTTCCTTCTTTCTAGCTTAAGTACCACCCATAGATAGAAGAAGGTAGATACAGACTTTTGGCAAGAGAGCATAGCTGAGGGTCATATACCATAAAACTCTAAACATAGTATGGGCAATCATTCCATTTCAGAGAATGTGATGTGAACATTATGATATGTGGGCAATAATGATGAATAACAGTGATAGCAAAGACTAATAAAGACAATACTAATAAGCAAGAATGATAAATATATGTTTTCCACTGTAGTATGTATGATGAATTTGTGAATAGTACTTAGGTTTCTGGTCATTTTTCTTGGGTGGCCATTTTTAATCTACTTTTTAAAAAATTTTCTAAATGTTTTTTAATTATTTTTGAGAGACAGAGAGAGACAGTGTGAGCAGGGGAGGGTCAGAGAGACAGAGGGAGACACAGAATCTGAAGACAGGCTCCAGGCTCTGAGCTGTCAGCACAGAGCTTGACACAGGGCTTGAACCCACAAACCGTGGGATCATGACCTGAGCCGAAGCCAGACACTTAACCAACTGAGCCATCCAGGCACCCCTTTATCTACTTTTTAATTGCTATTAAAAATTGCAAATTCTACACCTCCTCAACAGAAGATAAAATTGATATATTAGGGACACCTCTATGAAAGAGAGTAACAACATCTTAAAGATACAAGGATCGTATAACTTTATTGACTATTGGCTAACAATAAAGAAAAAATACAATATGACCCTCAGATATTTTACTCACAGTCTTTCAAGTCTTCACTTATGTTTCATGGATAGTGAGTTGTGACAAAATTTAAAACACTACAAATCCCAATACTTTAAGCAAAACAGGCCTCTAGATATATTAGATGTGGTATGGTGCTGGGTGCCATAAATTTCTACTAATTTGAAATTTCCCTAACACAGGTCTACCTCAGAATGCTTTATCTTCATTTGGAGTAATTATTCCTCTGTAATTATTTAGAATGTGTAAAGATGGATTCATATCTTCAATGAATTGGTTATAAAAATTCTCAAAAAGGATAGTGATAAATTATTTTTCTGATTAGTTAGATGAAAGCTGAGTGTAGACCATCATTATTAATTCTTTTCTGCCTTCAAATGTCTGCTTTCCGCCTTGAATGGTGATTTCTTAAATAACCTGCCTTTAAAAAGTTTCAAGTTGTATGGAAAGTCCCATATGTATGAGTCATCTTTACTTCATCCTTCCCCATTGTAGATATCAGAGTAAGAATCAGATTTCATATTCCTTAGCCTGAGCTGTGAGATGCCCCTGTGGACTCCAGAGGTGGTGTTTTTGTGGTTCATACAAAGCTAATGTACCCCTCACATATGGGCTAAATGTCATTCACCAAAACACTGTAAGAGAATGAGCTTTCCTAGGATTTTACTGTCTCTACCATTGCTTGAAGTAAGCTGCCTAGCTGGGGTTTGGGAAGCTTTTAGTTCTGAGCTTTTGTAGTTGCTAACTCAGCTTGTCGTAAATGCATCCAACCTGTATTTCCATCTGCAGCGTTGTTGATTTTCTCCAGAAAACACTGAGGCACACTCAGTTCATAGGCACAGATGACTGGGTTAAGAGCCTTCTCCAAGCATAATGCTGTATATGATTGAATGTAAACGGCCAATTCTGATATCACCCACACAGTGGAATGGAAATAAGAGTTGCCGAACGATCCTGAATTTTCTGGTTCATAAACAAATAGAAAATAGCAAACCTAATATATTGAGTTTTATGTGCAGTTTGGACATGAGACAAACTTTTTTTCCCTTGTGATGTTTAATGAGAAGCATCCCTCTCGTTGCACTTCCATTTTCAATTTAAAACTTTCTTATCTCAAATAATCGATTGCTTATTATAAATAGAAAAATCCTTATAATTTTTGAAATGGTTTCTGGCATCTCATTACACAGGATTTTTGACCTGGCTAGACAGATAATGTTAACACAGCTTCAATAGTAAACAAGTCTGAACATGTGTGCGCTTGACTTTTATTAAACTCCTACTGAAGAAACAGATTAATTGGAGGCTGATTCACTGGTGAACAGGCGTTAAAGACAGAAGGACCTTCTCACATTTTGTTCTGTTATCCAGGCTTATGCCACATCTCAGGTTGGCAAGGAGATCCCAACTGCAGTGTTTTGAAATATAACTGAAAGAAATGGTAGAATAACAGGTGCAAAAAAAATGCAAACCACTTATAAAATGTTGATCTGATTCCTTCCTTTTATTCTTGCCAAATGGCCACCTGACTCTTTATGGACTCAGGTACTGCCCAGATAGCATTTCACATAATAATGTTATGTGTAGACCGACTATGGAGGCTTGTGGCAGTAGCAATTATTCCTCATTCCACGACTACATTTTTCTTCCTTTTAGGAAAATTGTCTGGAAGGGCATGGGTACAAGCTGTGGGGAAACCATTTTGGATAGCCTCAAAGAACATTGAGGCTCAAGAAAATGCCCTTCTTGGCAGCTTTGCTTCTATCTATAAACCTGGAATTTTATCCTCTGATGTTTCCTTGTTGTTTACTGGTTGATATCCTATAAGATAAGCAATGTGGAAAAATAGATAGATGGTTAGATAGATAACAATAAAGGAACCAGAAATTAAGTTGCTGGTGGGTTGAGGAACAAAGTCTCATATAATTCATTTGTGGAATATTATAGTTTACAGGGCTTTCCCATGTGTTATCTCATTTATAATATCTCTGTGAAATATGTGTTGTCAGATTTTTACAGCTGGGAAAATTGCCTCTTAAAAAAGTTAAAGAGTCTTCCTGAAGAAACTCACAGAACTCCAACCCCGACCACGTGACTCCAGGTCTGCCTGAGACTTTTCTTGGAATGTGCCCCCTGGAAAGCCCCTTAATCTTTCTGTGTCTAAATCTTTTCTTCTGTCAAATAAGGACCTTGTTGAAAAGATACTCTGTAAGCTCCCCTCCAGTTTCAAGATGTAATTTTGAGATTTGATTATAAGCCATTAGAAGTTAGAAATAAGCGACAGATTAGTCAACATCTAGCTGTTGCAGCTTGACTCTAGGCAAGTGTGACCTGTTCAGACAACCCTCACGGTCACCTGAGGTACACATTCCGGTCTAGTTCATATCCCTCAGAGGTTTCGCTAGCTGGTTTCTTCTTGACAAGGTTCCATTAGCATCATTTTCCTCTGTGTAAATACGTCTGCGCAAGCCGTTAACATAAATGTTGTAAGGATTTCAGTGTTACATGTTTAAAGTCCCAAGTATTAGAAATTAAACATTACTATGGAAATTTGGATGGGTTACATATTTCATCACATTTTAAGTAGTTTAGGTGTCCATAAAAGGGAAGAAAATAGTCAATTGGTTGAAAGTGAAGGATGGAAAATTAAGGTGGTGGTTTTCTAGATGTTTGTACCTCAAATAATTCTATTTGTAAATAGGATAAAATCTATTTCTAAAGAGAAAGGCAGAAAGGAATGATTAATTATTTACTTGTTTATCTAGACCCTGTATCTTTCCAGCCAAGTTTTGAGACAGCCCATATCATTATATTCTTTCTTTTTTTTTCCATATCATTATATTGTCAGTGTCCGTTAAGTGCCCTGAGACCACCTGGTGGATATTCGCTGTGCCATATTCAAGTGCCGTGTGCATCATTGTATCAGCTCACGTTCAACTAAGATACATATGCATGCAGCTGGAAAGGATGCACAATCTAAAAATAATAAATGCTAAGTGAATCATTTATTTTCAGTAAATACCTTTAAAATATTGTGATTGACTATACATCCTGTCTCTCCATTTTTGATGGATAGACTGGTTGCTCAGCTCTTCTTATCTTGATTCTATCCTGGATAATAAATAGTTAATGTGAAATTCAATAGAGAGACATGTGGGATGTTTCCTAGGCTCCACTACTAACTTCTAGGGGAGTCAGGTCGACTTTTCTACGAGTGCTTTGCAACAGCTGATTTGAGACTTTCTGATTTTTCACTGCATTTCAATTCCAGTGTAAAATGAAAGTCCAAGAACCGAGTGAACTTTTTCATTTCTCAACATTCCAAGCCTGGTAAAACTGTTCCGCTTGCTAAATGATGTTATAAATATCGAGATTAGTTTCTTCTAAAATTACCAGTGCCAGGTGCATCCCATTTCTCATGTCATATAATATTCTGTAACCAGTGTTCACAGTTTAAAGGAAGGTTTAACAAAATGTGTAGACCAAGAAAAAAAAAGCAAATAGTAAAGACATTTAAATGTGACAACTGTCTCTGTACAACCTCAATGGGAGATGCCGAAAAGCAAGGCTGATTTTTCTCTGGTTTGCTTAGACAGAATAAAGTAGGTGGGGGCAGGGATTATGGTTCCAAAATAGCTATTGTCTCCATCACAAATAGATATAAGAGTGTAAATATGTAAATCAATTACAAAACCAATGTTATTGTATTTTGTTAGTTGCACTTCCCATGCATAAAATCTCAGCCACTCAAGATGTCCCCATAAAATCTTTCACTAAACCTTTGTTTTAAAGTATTCGAAAGGACATCATTCCATGTGGGAATATTACATACAGCCACTGATTCAACAGTAACTGAGAACTTATGTACAAAACATTCTTTACATATTGACAAATATTTCTAAAAAATGAATTGGTATTTTTTGTTGTTGAGTGTTTCATGAATGACCTTTACCTCTGTAGACATATGCAGTTTTCAGTTTTTTGGGTGAGACTTTCAAAATATTTTTTTAGAGTGTTCAATGTTAGCAGTGACATTTTTACAGTGATTTCAGAGCCGTGTAGTTTAGAATATTCTATTTGCTTTATTTCTAATTACTTATACCACCCTCATTTTAAATACTGTGCAGATGTAATTGACAGTGATGATATACAATATGTATGAAATAAGATTTTCTCTATCGGCGGTGTGTGTCATGCAAGACTCCATTGCAATATTTACAGTTAAACTAAACTTTTTAGAAGGAGCAAAATTGCATTTGTTTTGCAGATTTGCTCATCATTAAATGTGAAACATTTCACATTTGTCTTTTTGAGTAATTGGCTTTTTAAAATGATAAGGTGCTCTGAACACTTGTTATGTGGATAGGTCTGACGTTGTATCCCAGAAATCCATATGCCATACAGACAGAACAGAAGAAAGATATTCACAAGCATGTCACAGATTGGACTAAAGCAAGCCAAAAACCCAAGTGCCATGGCATTAACAATAGCACCAGATTTACTGTCACGATCACAATCTGTGCTGCATCACAGACAGAAGGAGAACTTTTGATAGGTAACACCTCAGTGTTTTTTTAATCTTTTTGGCAAATTATCATTTATCATTATATTTTTGCCTGCCATATAATATTATTACAATGACATAAAAAAAACACAGGGTAAGTTTAATAGGCCCCAACAAAAAAGACTGACTTATTAGCCAGGCCATGTAGAATTAAAGAGAGAAAGAAAGGGAAAGAGAGAGAGAGAGAGAGAGAGAGAGAGAGAGATTTTGTTGTTTTATTACAGATCAAACAAAAGTTGGAAAAATAGAAAACAGCTAAGATACTAGTGAGGATTTTAGCTTTTTGAGTTCACAAAAGGAAATGGCTTATTAATGATAGGGAAAACAAAAGATTTACCCCTCTCGAGAACTTGAAATTTCTGATGTTTCTAAAATATGTGGTTTCCCAGGATAAAAACTCAGAGCTAATTTTATTTTCCGAACTGGAAGGGGGGTGGGTGGTGATATTTTGAGACGTGAAGTTGTCCGATCCTTTCTGGTCTGTGTGCATTTCCCCACAATGCAGATCCGAAGGGACCACAATTCACAGGATGCCCCAATAGGTACTAAAAAAAGATTTACAAAATCACAGCTTGCAGCACAACCTCATGTTGGGCTGATTGAAGGAAGAAGTCTAGAAACACTGCACAAAGCTTCCTGGCTTCAAGTAGAGAAACATCAGCCGATTGTTTTTTTCAATTAAAGGCCTCTTTGGGACCTCACTGTAAAGGACATTCCCACCTATCTTTTAGCTGTCTGTCCACCTGGCTAAGAGAGTCTTCTGGAGAATAGCCTCTGTGGGTATTATATATCCAAAAATTCTCCAGTTTTGTTAGCATCATTAAAAATATTAAATCTAGCTCTTCAAGAAAAAAAAAGTCTTAAGCAAAACTTAATCAAAATTAATAAGATATTAAGCTATTTAACTATAGTTATGTGTGAATGAAAGGATAGCAAGCCATAAATTAATTTGAAATTCTGTTGGCTGAAATAAAGTTTGATAACCCAAGTAAATATAGTATATGAGACAAAAAAAATATTCCTTAGCCTGGAAGCCAAACAGTGTTTGAATTCTAGTCTACTGTTGATTTGGAGACCTGGGCACACTATTTGCTCTTAGCATTCCACCTGCCAATGTCAGTCTTCCTTAGAGTCCTTAAGATTATTTATTCCAGTGCACATGCCTCATTTTCTTGGGACTTAATATATTTCTTTTAATTTTCAAACTCTGTCAACTAAATTTTAACTTATTGATAGTTACATACAAAATATGGTGAGGGTTGCAAGGAAATTCAGAAGTTACTGATTTCTTGTTTCTTGTATGCTTCCTAGGAGCTAGATAGATAGATAGACAGATAGATACATAGATACAAAAACAAGAAACAAGAAAACCACCTAACACCTAACATATGTACTCCATAATAATGGTGAAGTTATGCTCTGAAATGAAAGAACTGTATGAGTAAGATACTAAAACAGACCAGAGAAGGAAAACTTGAGGTTCAGGAGATGTCAGAGGAATAAGCAGGGGGATAGGAAGAGAGAGAGGGAGAGGGAGAGGCAGAGACAGCAAGAGGAAGAGAAGGAGTGAGCATGGGGCGGGGGAAGGGAGAGAGGTAGAGGAAAAGGGAGGAAATTCAGATACCATTTTCATCAAGTTTTATAAAACAAATTATTTTGTTAAAATCTCTCATTTCATTTCATTGTTGCATTTCTTCTACAAGTATATAAAGCTGATACAAATGAGACTTAAACTTTTCACCAGAGATCTAGAACAACGATATATACAAGATACTCATTTGGAAGCCACATAGTGAGGATTATATGTGTGATACTGAGATATGAAGGGGTTTTTTTTGTATTTTTAAACAAAAAAGACATTATTACTTACTACTCAAAGTTTATCTAAGTGAAAGTATATTGAGATTTCTTCAAGTAGAGAACTCTTGTATTGTTATTTTCTTAAAGGTTTTGGACTTGGTAAGAAGCATAGTGCAGCCATGATATTAAAGAGATATTGAAAAGAAGCAGGGTCTAGAGTCAACATGGCAGCAAACCTGGACATAAGTAACTAGCATCTGGAACAGATTGATGATTCTAAACGTTCAAGAATGAAGGACATACTATAAACAGTCATATATTGGGAATGAAGGAAATGAAGAAAATAAAAATGATAAAAGAACACAAATTGATGAAGTAAATGATGGTAGCACTGATAGAATTATAAAAATCCAGAAGCTAAAACATTTTAAACAAAAAATTTTTAGTGAAGAAGTAAAACTTGATTGATGCCCTGAGATATTTATAAACTATGAATGAATCCATTGACAGAAAGATATAGAAATCAAATTGCAGAGTAAAAGTTTTGATGGGTGCTACTTAAGCTGATATAATAGAAAAACTATGTTATATTTAAGAACATGTTTATCTCCTAAAGCATAGTGTACTTGTAATTTTTAAAATGTCTAATATTTTATATGTAGCCTCTACTAGATTTTTATTAGTTTATTAATATTTACTTAATCATCTTTGTTCAGCTTAAGTACAATATAAACAATGAAGTGATGATTAGTTTATTCGTTAGTGAGTGAACAATCTAGGAGTTTCTACCATGGAGGCACAAGCAAGGGCTAGTTCTTAGCAAAGCTCCAGCACAAAGCAACCAAAGTAATCTGAATGTCTCCTTGGGCAACAGTGTTAATGAAAATCGGTGAACTGAACTGAGCTGACAAAATAAAAAGTAAACAAGGAGACCATTGGTTATGCTCTAAAAATGAATGAAAACTATTGCTTAGTGGTAAGAACTTACATATTAAGTTTTTGGTTCTTACGTTCTCTTCAGTTCTCAAGAGATAGATCTGTTGGAATATACTCTGTAAAGTTTCTCAGTTTCTCAAAGGTCACCTGAGGTGAAACTCGTGCTATGAAAATGTATGATTTCCACTTATACAATTTGTAGGTAGATTTTTCTCTCTTTGTAATAACTCATAAGTATGAAGATATTTATGGAAAGTTAAGGAAAATTTTAGAAAAATATCTCTAGTAAAATAATAAAAACAAATTCTTTCAATGAATTGTATACCAATTTGTGATAGAATTCATTTTAGGAAGTACATTTAATAAATTTGATGACATAAGGTAGACTTCCCTATAGCAAAACAAATGAGTGCCTGTGAGCAAGGTCTTTTTGGTTTCTGTTTGTTTTGCATTGTGGTCTTCATCAAGTTTTATCACTTTGTGTTTTTTATTTCCACTCATATGAAAACACATTATCCTTGCAACCATCCCTATAAAATTAATACTTGCTTTATTAACATAAGCAGAATTGACTTCCTTTATGTAAAATGAGAAATCTATGTATTTTCTCCCACTTTGTCATAAACTATCTATAGGTTTGACATTTTCATATTGTCAGGTTTACAATATTTATATTTTGTTCTGTCATTCTAATTTTCAGAGTGTTTTAGCCTAATTAAGAACTGTCTCTCATTTTATGTACTTTTCTTATTTGAAAATATATTTTTGGGAAATGCATAGGTGGCTCAGTCAGTTAAGTATCCAACTCTTAATTGCAGCCCAGGTCATGAGCTCGTAGTCTGTGAGTTGGAGCCCCATGTCAGGGAATCCCAAGCTCTCTCCCTCCCTCTCCCACTCCTATACCCCTCTCTCTCATCTGTGTGCTTTCTCAAAAATAAATAAATATATATATAAAAAGAAGAAAATACTTTTTTGGACTCTTTAAATTGGTTGCTCTGGGTTGTTTGGAACTCCATGTTATTTATCTCACTTAGCATAATCCTCTCAAGTTTCATACATGGTGTCACAAATGGCAGGATTTCTTTCTTTTTAATGGCTGAGCGATATTCCACTATATAAGTACACCACCTTTTCTTTATCCATTCATCCGCTGACAGGCACTTAGCCTGTTCCATGTTTTGTCTATTGTGAATAATGCTGAAGATTATTAATAATGCTGCCCAGTGAGGGGAGCTAGTGATTTTATTTTCTTCATAAATATACCTAGAAGTAGGATTGCTGACCCATATGGTAGCTCTACTTTTAAAACGTAAAAGCCATGCCTCTAAACCATGGTTTCCTGTAATTAGAAATTAAAAGAAAACCAAATAGCTGAAAAGAATCTCTCCCCTTGGAAGTAATAACATCTAAACAGACAGAAAACCCTCTTCTAAAAATATTTGGGCTAAAAAAGAAATTAAAACTAGAATTACACACTTTAAAAATGAACATTAGATTACAAACCCTCTCAAGGTATGATCAAAACACTAAATAATAAGAAACTTGATTAACTGAGGCACATTTATTTATATTTATAGAAGACAATAGATAAGAGATAACAACATAGGAGATGTTATACACCATCGTTGGTGCACCTGAATAAAGGCAATTTAAATGAAATGGAATAGAAATATCCAAAGACGTGACAGATGAAAATTTCATTGATATGGAAACCTGAATTTACGAGTGGATAAAATGAAAGTATCCCAAGAAACATTGTCATAGAATTCCAATACTAAGAGACATATTTGCTGGATTACCAGACTTCATGGATAAAAAAAAGTACGGTAGACCTTCAGAAACATAAAGTTGCGAGTTTGAGCAAAAAACAGGCTAGTTTCAGACTATCCCATATTGACATTCATACTCAGAAAATAGTGGACAAGTCTAAGAGTTTTGGTAAAAATGAAAGTGTTCTACAAATACCCAGTCAAGTTTATGTTCACAACAAAGCATTAAAATACTTTGCATGCTTTTCCTCTTCATACAAGAATAGGAAGGAAAGGAAAGGAAAGGAAAGGAAAGGAAAGGAAAGGAAAGGAAAGGAAAGGAAAGGAAAGGAAAGGAAAGGAACGGAACGGAACGGAAAGGAAAGGAACGGAACGGAACGGAACGGAAAGGAAAGGAAAGGAAAGGAAAGGAAACGAAACGAAACGAAACGAAACGAAACGAAACGAAACGAAACGGGATAGTCTTTATGTGGATATAGGGTTTTGTTGCTATGATGGGAATATGACAGGAATGTTTAATTAATGGTTGTACTTTAACCATCTTTATTAAATCTCTCCAATATTACATCCAATACCTTTGATCTCATTATTTGTTTGCAGGTCATATGTTTTCTTCAGCATATCATTATACCTGTTCTACTCTTTGCTACTATATTATGATTTAATTTCCCACTCAATTCTTCTATTCAACTCTGTAAATTCTCATTTGACATTTTTGCAAATCAAATTTTCTTTGATCATCTATGCTTATTTTTGTGTCCTTTTTTCAATAGGTCTAAGTTCCCATATTTTTTCCCTGGGGGTGGGGGGTAGGGCATTTTTTTCTGTTCCCTGAAGTGATTTTTCTTCTGATGTGTAGTTTTCAAGGATGACTTCTCTTTATTTTTCATCTGTTTATCCCTACTCTTTTCCTTTGTGTTTGAGGGAATGAGAAGTGCCCCGTCTGCGCCCTACGCCCAGCTCTTTGTTTATTAATCTTCTTAGTACAGATTTGGCTGTATTCAAATCCAAAGTACTTCTCCAGATTTCTTCTTTGAAAATCTTAATCTCTCTGTCTCTCTGTCTGATTGTCTCTCCCTCCGTCCCTCGTTTTCAATCTACATGTAGAACTTGTGTACTTGTCTGTTTCTGGATTTTTCTTCTATTTCTTCCTCATTGAGAACTCTGGAAAGACTAGTAAAGTTTTTCCTGCTTTAGGCTACAGATATCTAAATCTACAGCTATTTTGAGAATATATTATCTCTTAGAAATTATTTACTCCTCTCTAAAAGCTGAGATTGGATTAAGGATTGTCCAGCAACTAATTTCTCAAAATTCTTTTCCCTTAATTAATCCTCAAATCTTTTCTGCCAACGATAAGTTCAAAGGAGTTAAAAATTCCAGAGACATTGCACATGTTTTTTATTTTTTTAATTAAAAAAATTTTTGTAATGTTTTTTATTTTTGAGAGACAGAGAGAGACAGCGTGAGCAGGGGAGGGTCAGAGAGAGAGGGAGACACAGAATCCGAAGCAGTCTCCAGACTCTGAACTAGCTGTTAGCACAGGGCCTGATGCGGGGCTCAAACCCATGAACCGTGGGATCATGACCTGAGCCGAAGCCGACGCTTAACTGACTGAGCCACCCAGGCGCCCTTGCACATGCTTTTTAAATACATCCATATTATGTGTGTTTTTAAGAGTATTTTATATATTACAAAAAAGATAAGAAGTGATATCTTAAATACAGATGGTGTTCTCTGACCCTCTTCTGGTCACGCTGTCTCTGTCTCTCAAAATTAAATAAAACATTAAAAAAATTTTAAAAATACAGATGGTATTTGCAGCATTTGATTAGAATTTATATATAAGTATAAAACAATCATGTTAATTTTTATGAGTTGAAAACAGAAGACTTGATCACTGTAATAATGACATAATATTTTAGCCCTGCAAAAAAAAAAAAAAAAAATCATGCCATTTGAGGAGGAACAGTGCTCTCTTGAATCTATTCCCTTCATTATTTTGAGATTGTTGTTTACTTAGGACAATGGAAAAAAGAAGATATATTCCTTTCCTTTACATCTTGGTTTGAAGTACGTATCTTATATGTATTACATATAATGTAACATATTTTGATAATAACATTGTTTAATTATGAGGGTTTGATATAAAAGGCACCAGTCTCTGACACTTTCATTTTATTTAGAATAAAGTGAAAGATGTATTACCCGGTTACTAAGCCCATTAAAGTGCCACCACCAGAAGTAAGCACCAGAAATTGCTTACTATAAAGCAACTTTAGCTCAGAGAATAGCTTGCCTATGTAAAGCATGTTCTTCAAAGATACAAGTCTAACACATTGACACATATATCACACACCCACACCTACGAATGGAAAAACAACAACAACAACAACAACAACCTCATTAAATTTAATGAGGCAAATGGTGCTATTTTTGATAGGACACTAATGAGAGAATCTTTTTTTTTTTTTTAGCCAAATAGAATCTTATTAATTTATGTCAGAAACAGAAGTGGGGACACAGTCATATTAGAAGCGTTAATTTCACAAGGGAATATCTCCAGTGGTCCTCTAACTGGGCTTACCCGCTCATTTAATCAAACTTGTTGAGCTGCATGCTAATGTTACATGCTTCAAGATTATTCTTACATCACAATATAAGCTCCTTGAAGACAAGGATTATAATTGTTGATCTATACATCCCTTATTATGTATCTCCTGTGGACATTACAGGAGCACCATTCCCCATCCTATTCTAGATCAAGAAATTTACTTGATTTCACTTTTATAGTTTTTACACTTGAAAAACAAGTGAAATGGAATATATATTTTTTAAATCTAACTAAAAGTCATTCAGACACTAGTATTGGCATGCATTGTTTTAGAAAGTAATGATAAAACCTGGAAATTGGTAATATTTTAATGTATTATAAAAATTTGTCACTTAAAGTCATGGCAAATTCTCTTATAAAATGGAATATGCTTGGGGGACCTTGGTGGCTCAGTTGGTTAAGAGTTCAATTCTTGATATTGGCTCAGCTCATGATCTCACAGTTATAAGGTCGAGCCCCACGTGAGACTGGCCTCCATGCTGAGTGTGGAGCCTGCTTGGATTCTGATTCTCCCTCTCTCTCTCTGCCCCTTCCCCCTTGTGCATACACTCTTTCTCTCAAAATAAATAAATAAATATTAAAAAATAAAATAAAATGGGATATTCTTTGTAACAAGAAAAACTTTCTACTTTATAATTTATTTTGGTAAGTCTGAAGATACATCTGATATTTCATCAACTACTGACGTGGAAACATGCACAAAATAAAAAGTTCATCTTTGGGACTAATATAAAAATGTATTCATGGATCGACAGAAGTCTATATGATTGTTACCATACATCTTCTTCTATGTCAGCATTTTCTAGTATTCTGGGTAGGATGCCAAGACTCCGATCTGGAGGGAGAAACAAGTGAAATGTGTGATTATTCATTCAACAAATATTTAATTGAGAATCTTCTTTGTACCAAGCAGTGGTATGCAGGTATATGCCAAGTATTAGAATAGTCACTGGTGTATAGCAATTAAGAAACAGAAGGAAGCCCACTCTCATGGAGTTTGTATTCTAGTTTGGTGAGACTGAAACTAGGCACAAAAATAAGATAAAGCAAAATATATAGTATAATGATGTCGCTATGGCAATTAGACAATTAAAGCAAAGAGCAGAAATTAGAAATTTAAATAAGATGGCTGGAGAAGGCCTTAGAAAGGTGACATTTGAATAATATCTGAAGGAAGTAAGGGTTAATTAATGTTAGGGTTAAGTTTTGTTGATGACAATGATTTATATGATCATGCTACCTTCAACCACAGTGATAATAAAAATGTGGATATAGTAGGAAAGGATGTATTATTTAGAGAAGTTTTAAAATTACAGATTTTCAAGGCCATGGCCTGATTTATATTTGAAGTATCATAACCTTTAGTTCTGTGTTTATTGAATTTAACAGACAATGCTTGTCTAAATAAAAGTATTTAGAATAATCATCAACTAGCTGTGTGAAGATGGTATTTCTTTTTTACTATAACAAAAACTCAGACTTCACATCACTATGTATGAACATTGTCTCTCTATTACAGTTATCACATTGGTTATAACTTGTTAGTGTTTCTCTCCTACTATTCTACAGATTTATTGAATGTAAGGAACTTGTATATTTATCCTTTTAGTTTTTGCATAAAGGCAGAGTACTGCATGGCACTTATATATTATAACTGCTGAATAAATAGATAAATTCATTCAATAGATTTTTTTTTAAATATTTTATTGTCAAATTGTTTTCCATACAACACCCAGTGCTCTTCCCCTCAAGTGCCCTCCACCATCACCACCACCTCTCAATAGATATTTTTAAGAAACTATTTTAAGAACTGGAGATACCCTGGTAACGGAGACAGAAAAAACATTCCTGACTCCTGGAGTAGTAGAGAATAGTCAATAACCAAATAGCAAAAGTAAAAATGTCAGGGGCTTGCTGGTGGCTTAGTGGGCTAAG
Source organism: Suricata suricatta (assembly GCF_006229205.1). Lineage (NCBI taxonomy): Eukaryota > Metazoa > Chordata > Mammalia > Carnivora > Herpestidae > Suricata > Suricata suricatta. The sequence continues at coordinate 83,505,882 of NC_043702.1, read as the reverse complement.
CTTCTGATTTGATTTAAGCTCAGGTCATGATCTCATAGTTTGAGTCCGAGCCCTGTGTCAAGCTCTGCACTGACAGAGAGGAGCCTGCTTGAGATTTCTTCTCTCTGTCTCTCCCTCTCCCTCTGCTTCCCCTGCTCTTTCTCTCAAAATAAATAAATAAAAACAAATCTAAAAAAGTAAAATTGTCAATTAAAATATATAATGAGAAACAGTAGGAAGAGGAAATAGCAGATGAAAGAGGGGAATAAGAGAATGTACTCCTTTGGAAAGGGTGGTCAAGAAAGCCCTTTCTGAGGCAGTGATACCGAAGCAGACTGGGAAGGAAGGGACCCATCTGAGTAAAGAGCAATCCTGGCAGATACCATATGTTTGCACTTATAGGTCTAACAGGAGAACAGGAGAAACCTAATGGAGGACCACGGTGGGGGGGGGGGGAGAGGGAAAGAGAGTTGGGGAGAGAGAGGGACACAAAACCTGAGAGACTATTGAATACTGAAAACGAACTGAGGGCTGAAGGGGGAGGGGGGAAAGAAGTGGTGGTGATGGAGGAGGGCACTTGTGGGGAAGAGCACTGGGTGTTGTATGGAAAGTAATTTGACAATAAACTACTTAAAAAAGAAAAGAGCAATCCTGGAAGATAGAACCAAAAATCGAAGCCTCATTGGCAACAGCTGAAAAGCTAATGCAGTGGAATCAGAACAAGAGGGTAAAGTGTGAAAGGAGAGGTGTCAACATGATAGGCAATGTTGACAACATACAACTTTTGGATAGAGAGAGGTTTAATTTTAACCATGAGGGTGTTTTTGAGCAGGGAAGTGATTTGGTTCTTCTAACATGGTTTTGATGGTTGTTTGGTCAGCTGTGTAACAAAACTGTGTGGAGAAGGGGCCATTTAGGAGGCTCTTATCAAGTAGAGGAGGGATAGTTCCTGTCTTGGTCTAGAATGGTAGAAACAGATCCTTAGAGATGAAATAGAAATGGATTAAGTATGATTGTACAAAGGGAAATTCTTTGAAAAGATTTTGTTGCACTTTTCAAGCATATAATTTCAATTAACTGTATTGATATAAAAACGATATTTGAAGGACCCCTGGGTGGCTCAGTTAGTTAGGTGTCTGACTTTGGCTCAGGTCATGATCTCACAGTTCGTGGGTTTGAGCCCAACATCGGGCTCTGTGCTGACAGCTCAGAGCCTAAACCCTGCTTCAGATTTTGTGTCCCTCTCTCCCTCTGCTCCTCCCCCTCTCATTCTCTCTCTCTCTCAAGAATAAATAAACATTAATAAAAAATTTTAAATGATGATATTTTAATTCTATTACTGAGATGTCTGGCAGTTTCTAGTAAAAATTCCAGATGTCAAAGCAAAGTAATAATTAGAATTAACCTCAAGGAATGGTTACCAAGGATGTGTACTATCTTTTCATGTGTTTCTTATGAGAATTAATTTTTTCTAGTAATATTAATTGATGATTCATTATTTCTCCTTTAAATTAAAAAAAATTTTTATGTTTTATTTATTTTTGATATAGAGAGAGACAGAGCACGAGACGGGGAGGGGCAGAGAGAGGAGACTCAGAACAGGAAGCAGGTTCCAGGCTCTGAGCTAGCTGTCAGCACAGAGCCTGACGTGGGGCTCGAACCCACGAACATGAGATCTGACCTGAGCCGAAGTCGGAGGCTTAACTGACTGAGCCACCCAGGCGCCTCTCCTTTAAATTTTTTAATGTTTATTTAATTTTGAGAGAGAGAAAGAGAGAGAGAGAGAGAGGGAGGGAGACACAGAATCTGAAGCAGGCTTCAGGCTCTGAGCTATCACCACAGAGCCTGAAGCGGGGCTTGAACCCACGAACTACAAGATCAAGACCTGAGCCAAAGTCGGTCGCCTAACTGACTGAGCCACCCAGGTGCCCCATTTCTCCTTTAAATTAATACCATTTTCTTTTTCTGGTTGTTTCTAAATATTTTTTTCTTGCTCTTAGATTTCAGCTGTTTCATTGTTATATACTATGGATGGTTTTCTTTGTATTTATCCTGCTCTAGATTTGCAGTAATTCTTGACTCTATGGCTTGATGTGCTAAAGTGGTTTGTGAAAATTTTGTCATTAGCTTTAAATATAGACTTTCCCATTCTCTCTCCTCTCTTTCTGGGACTCCAATCACATATCTCATAAACCTTTTCTTGTATCTTACGGTCTCCTCAGTATTGTTCTTTCTTTTGTTTTCTGTGCTTCCATCTGCATATTTTATTCTGACCTAATTTCAGTTTATTTTTCTCTTTATATTGAATCTGCTGGAAAGCTATCTTAATTTCAGTTATTATATTTTAGTTCTCAAATTCATTTCATCCTATTGATCATTTCCAGTTCTCTGCCAAAACTTTCAATCTCATTTTTTGAATATGGTATATGATGCTTGACAACTGGACTATCTAGATTAATTATAAATCTATTTTTTATCATTTTTTCTATTTGTTATCAATCATTTATCTATTGCAAACTTATCTCTTTAATTTTTTTAGTGTTAACTTATTTTTGAGAGAGAGAGACAGAGAGCAAGCAGGGGAGCAGCAGAGAGAGAGGGAGACACAGAATCTGAAGAAGGCTCCAGACTCTGAGCTGGCAGCACAGAGTCCCATGTGGGGCTCGAATTCACAAGCAGTGAGATCATGACCTGAGGCGAAATCAGACCCTTAACTGACTGAGCCACCCAGGGCTCTTGCAAAAACACCCATCTTTTAAAATCAAGTGCAGAACATTGTGTATGAAAAACTATAGAGATAATTAAGAATCTAGGTGATGATATTTTCTTTCGAGGGAATTTGTTTTCTTTATTTATGGCAGGTGCTTTTGGACTAGAAGCAGATCACCTTTATCCAAGTCAAATGAAGCTAGGACAATACTGGGTTTCTGCTTTTGTAAGGGATGGGGAATTTCTGGCTCATTAACATGTTTGGGGCACAGCGCTTCAGGGTCCCAACCGAAATCCACAGGGCTTCTCCACCTTGGTACAATCTAAACTTCACTTCTGTTCCTCAAGCCCTGTGAGACCACCACCAACTCTGAGGAACTTCGCAACCTATCATCCATGGCTTTTGCATGAGGGACATTTGAAGGGCAGCAAGACCAAATTATGCACTCACTTCTCTGCAGGCTTGCATTTTCTTCACAATTTTGGTTTATACGTTTTCTGGGTTTTATTGATGGTGCACTCTCTTCAAAGAGAAGCATTATGTGTGTGTTGTGACTGTGAGTGTAAGTGTGTGTTTCTCTGGCAGAGGTTGATCTGAAGCCAGTCAGTCATTGCTGAAACTTTCTGTTTAACGACAAAAATGATGGTAGAATGCAAAGTAGCTTTTAAAGAAAGATTTTATCATCTTTATGCATCTGTTTAGAAATTTAAAAAATATAATTAACAAAGTTTTAAAGGAGTAAGGTTATAAAAATCAAATTAATCCCAAATAAAATATAAATAAGGACCTTATTAAAGACAGGAGCAGAAAATGATGAAGTAAACCCCAAATTAAGCAGATTTTTGTCAATAAAATTAAAAGCTGCTCCCCTAAAAAGAAACAACAATAAATTTGTAAAAATGGCAATTATAACTCAGGAGAGAGAAGAACCATCATGCTAGAAATAAGAAAATGACTACAAAAATAACTTTTAGATAAATTTGCATAAAACTTGGTTTAATAACTCAAAATCTAGGTGAAATGGATTATTTTTTAGGAAAATTTAAATCTACAAAGTTCATTCAAGAAGTAGAAACACTGAGTAGAAATTTATCATAGACGAATTTTTTAAGTAATAAAATATTTGAACCTGGAAAAGCATGAGGAACAAACGCTTTTTATAGATAAATTTCACCAAATGCAAAAACGAGCAATCCCTCTATTACATAAACTTTTTCTCACAGAAACGTGGAAAACTTCCCGATTTATTTTCTGAGGCTGGCATCACCCAGAAACAAAATCAAACAGGGATAGCTCCAAAAAGAAAACTGCAAGCCAGTCATAACAATGAATAAGATGAGAAAATTTCTAAATATAATATTAGCAATCAAATTTTTAATATCAATCAAATGAAATTCTTATCCCAAGAGTTAAATATCTCCAATATGAGAAAATCTGTTTTTGTACACTCATACTATAATTTGCTAAAGGAGAAAAACCAAAAGATCGTCTTACTCAATGTTTAAAATAAGACTCTTGATAAAAATCAGTACCTGCTTAAAACTATGCCAGCAATAGATATAAAATTTTTAGAAGAAAAAATCCATCTGACATATATGAACATATAAAATTAAAAACCTTGTGATGCTTGGGTGACTCAATCAGTTAAGCATCTGACTCTTGATTTCAGCTCAGGTCATGATCTCATGGTTCTGCTCTATGCTGGACGTGGAGCCTCGTTAAGATTCCCTCTCTCTCTCTCTCTCTCTCTCTCTCTCTCTCTCTCTCTCTCTCCCTCCCTCCCTCTGCCCTCTCCCACTAGAACTCATCCTCTCTCTTTGCCCCTCTCTCTTAAAAACCTGTATTTGACTAAAGACACAAGGAATAAAGTAAAAAAAAAACTCAAGAATGGCAGATGAAAGCAATATATTTCCAAGAAGGACAGAGACAGAGAGAACACCTTCAAATAATTAGGGAGAAACATGACAAGAAACATGCCAATCTGAGAAAAAAATTTAAAAATTGCAAAATAGAAATTAATTAAAAATGGCTGATAAGTTTATAGGGAAAAATGTTTACCAACACTAAGAGTCATAGAATTGCAGGCTTCGGTGGGACACCATTTTCACTCATCGATTGATAAATATTTAAAAGATCAATAATGTCCAGTTTTGAAAGGATATTAGGAGAAGCATTCTTATTCATTATTCCTATAATTGAAGTTTTGGAGTAAACTCTGACAGAATTGATTAAAATTAATTGTCTATAATCTTTGATCCCTGCTCTTCCACTTTTAAGAATCTATCATACACTTGCACTTGTATAAATAGAAGTGTATCTAACATATTTGTTGTAGCATTGGTTTTATAATAAAGAACAAATGGATTAAATATAAGTAGAAAGTAAATAAATTAAGGTATATTGGGAATGGTATGCTCGGAAAATTAGGCAGGGGTTAGAAAGAGCAGCATGGTAATGTGTAATTTATCTGTTGCAACAATGGAAAGAAATGACAGTGATTGAGGGCACCTAGGAAGTGGTTAGAATGTAAGAAGAATTTGGCTCAAAAAGGAAGCATTTTCCTCTCAGCTCTTGGGTCTGTGCACCGAGTGAAGGAAGAAGCAGGGAGGGAGTCTGTGGGACACGACTGCTCTGAGGACATACAGTAATTTTTGCACAAGTGGCACTTACATGGCTCACGATGAGCCCCTACCCCAAGGTCTTTCCGATGGCAGTAATAATTTAAGAAAAATTGTGTTCAGTAATAGCATAACTTAGTTCTCAGAAATCAGCTCAGTCTTCTTCCCTGCCATGATGGACATTTGATGGGTTTTTAAAAATCAAACAGATTTTGAAAATCTCTTATGGCCCAGAGAATAAGAAGATCCAGTTTACAGCGTAACCCCATTTAGATTTTCTGTAGACTCCAGAGGAAGACCTTTGGGTGGGACATGCCAACTGTGGCTACACTGCAAGGAACACTTCATATTTCCTTTTTGGATGGAGTGGATTTATGAGAACAATTTAAACAAATATCAGTACTTAACACTGTAAGAAAATTAAAAGTTCAGTTAAGAAAATGTCGTTCAGGAGGACAGCAAAGAAGACTGAGAAGGAGTTACAAACTTAGGAAAAATCCGGGAAAGGAGAATATTCCTGATAGAGGGTTAATGTGTCTGTAACTGCTGAGGAATCAGATATCAGGGAGATCATTGTAATGGGGTCAAAATAACTTCCTTTTTGTAAAAAAAAAATGTTTATTTATTATTGAGACAGAAACAGAGCATGAGTGGAGGAGGGGCAAAGAGAGAGGGAGACACAGAATCAGAAGCAGGCTCCAGACTTTGAGCTGTCAACACAGAGCCCAACGTGGGGCTTGAACCCAGAAACCATGAATCATGACCTGAGTCGAAGTAAGATGCTTAACCAACTGACCCACCCAGGTGTCCCAAAATAACCTCCTATAAAGGAAATATATTTTAAAAGAACATCATTACACTCAGTAACTTAACTCATTTTGCTCTGGATTCCCCATGTCTTTGAGGTAGGGGGTTGAAAGGAAACAACAAAAACAAAAACTTACACTTGCCTATTTCACTTAAACTCAATCTTGATAGATGTGACCTCTTCAGGAGTCTAGTTTGCCCAGCTGTCTTTTACAAGATGGGAAATGAGACACTTACTTAGCGTCATGGTGAATAGGAGAAGTGTTTCGAGTTTCCTTGTCTTTCATACATGCATTTAATAAACACTTATTAAGTGCTTACTATGTGTCAAGCTTTATTCAAGGTCCTGGGGGCACTGTCGTGAATCCAGCAGTAAAATGCCTGCCCATACGGAATTTACATTCTAGAGAGAGTCATTGGTGGTCTCTATTGTGGTTAGTATGGTCTGGTCTGTGCCCATCCGCTCTCTGTCCTCTGTTAAACCTTTTTTTGTGACTTTTGTTGTCCATTTATTAGCTTCATTTTGTTTTCTGTGGCTTCATGCTGCCACCACTACCAAAATCTGGGATTTCTACCATTTGCTTGAGCTCTGAAGTCCCTTTGGTCTTCAGCCTCCTTGTTCTGACCTCAGGTGGGAGTTTTCATGATATCAGTGTCTGCCCTCAGGGACACTGGATTGCAGGGGGACCCCTCCAAGCTACACACAGGATGGGAATGAAGAGACATTTCCAGGCCGAGTCACAAGCACTGTCTCTGCCTTTGCAGCTCCCTCCAACCTCCAACTGGCACACACTGGAAACAGAGCACCGGCCTAGGCTTTTTCCTCCACATATGCTCTCATCTCTAACCCACCTTGGGAGTCCGGATTATTCACTTCCTTCTCAGGGGCCTTGAGAGGCATCTTCACTCCGACGGTGATTTTAAAAGATCTCATTGTTTCATTGTTGTTTGCTTGTTTGAAGTTTATGCTGTGGTGGCACTTTTTAAGTAGTAGTGTAAGAGTGCGGTGCCTATGTGAGCAGAAGGAAGAGCGTCTTGGACTTCAGAGTCTTAAGTCAGATTCCCCTCTACTGTCCTGCATAGGAGTTAATTCCTGCAGCCCACAGGGTGATGATCATTAATTCTGTCATAGTCTCCAACAGTATTTTATAATTTATAATTTGTCACCCCATGATGTGGACCGTGGAGGTGTCCGACACATTTTTGTGCATATGGATGTGCAACATTTCCCCTTTCTCCTCCCATTTATTTGAAATCCACTTATCTTCTTTCACAAAATAAGCTTGGAGCATTTAGGGGAGGGAGGGAACACTGATGGTTCTAGAGATACCTCATTCTTTACTATTTATACTACAATGATAGTTAATACCCTGAGCCAGGCTTTTCATCATGGGATTTTAATGGATTACATTTAATTATCACCACAGTCCTAGGAAGTAGTTACTCTTTTTGTTCTCATTTAAGGTGACACTGAAACTCAGTGTGGTGAATTGACTTGGATGGGACATGAGTTTGTGAAGGGCAGACTCAAATCCAACCACAAGGTGTTACCTGTAGAGCCCACATATTTGAACTTGAGCTATACTGACACAAGCTATACTCTTTTACATTCTGCATTTGTACTCGAAGTCATGGGCTCTTATTTTGTTAGATATTATCAAGATACAAGAAAAAAATAAAAACAATCATACACCCAAAATTTGAAAATGGGATAGGATATATCCAAATGATGAAATATTACACAACTATTAAAAAAGTTGTGTAAAAGTTTATAGTAACTTGGGAAATAGATTTTTGGAGAGAGGTAAAGACTTTGCCCCAAAATTAGAAGGATGCTTTGCAGCTGCTGATGGGGAGGGGTTTTATCTACCCTGACTAAGAATAGGAAACTCAGATCAATAGACATAGTGCATGCTAGGTGTTAAAAATTCTGTTATTTCTTACCAGAAAATGAACATGACTCTGGATTAGATTATCCCGCTAGTTAGCTTAAAGTTATTTGTTGGACTCTGTCTGATGGGAAGTGTTTGCCATGAGCCACACAATAAGTGAAACAGGGGAATGAAGGGTCTGGAGCTCCTGGAGGTCATCAGTGGAGAGATTATTGGCTTTATGCTAAATGCTGCAACATAAAAATATTCCCCATCTGCTTGTTCTGAGCATTGTCCCTCTTGGGAGACATAGTTTCTATTTTCCTCTAAATTACATATTACCTCGTTTCTCTCCATTCTTCTATCAAATACCTATATATAATACCTAGGACTATGTGTATCTATGTGAGTAAAACTATACAAATAATGCTAAGAGATGTTAGCAAAACCTTAAAATGGGAGACCTACTTTGTTTCTGAAGAGAAGTCTTACTATTTGCAAATCTTTCATCTTTTCCAAATTAATATACAATACTATCAATATCCTAAAGGGATATTGAAAGAAAGAGAAAAAAACACTTAAGTTTATTTAAAAGATTTAAAGTTCAAAATAGTTTAGCAAAATCATAAAAGTAATAGCAGGGGAAACATGCCCTATGAGATACAGGAAAAATCTAAAATAATAATAATTGAAGGTTCAAATAGTGTAAGTCAAGAGAAAAATCACACATAGAAAGCCCATAAAAAGACTGGTATCTAGACAACAGGAGAATCACAAAATAGTAAGGAGAGAAAAGATTAATTAATAAATGGTGCTAGTCAGGAGAACAGGAGAGACCTAATGGAGAACCAGGGGGAGCGGAGGAGGGAGAGAGAGTTGGGGAGAGAGAGGGATGCAGAACTTGAGAGACTATTGAATGCTGAGAGTGAACTGAGGGTTGAGGGGGAAGGGGGAGGGGGGAAGAGAGGTGGTGGTGATGGTGGAGGGCACTGAAGGGGAAGAGCACTGGGTGTTGTATGGAAAACAATTTGACAATAAAATATTATGGAAAAAAAAGAAAAAAAAATAAAAATAAATGGTGCTAGATAATACAGCATCTGGAAAAAATAAAAATAATAGATTCTCATGTACTCATAAAACTAAACACATTTAAGAAGAACTATGTATATAAATATTTTAAAAATTCATAACAATAGTGAAAAAAAATGAGTCCAAATCTTCTATCTGGATAAGTAGGAATTCTTAATAATTAAAATATTAATTTTTTGGAAAAAATCACAAGAAAAACAATTCTAAATTATATAATGTAAAAATTAAAAATGACACTTTTATGTATAAATAATTTCATTAGAAATACCTGTCAAAATAAACTGAACTCTGACCCTCTCCTGTTCCAGCTGTCTCTCTCTGTCTCTCAAAAATAAATAAAAAGCATTAAAAAAAATAAACTGAGAAAAATATTTGTACCAATTATGATCAAGGCTTAATAACTTTATACTCTTTAAAAAATTTCTTAATCTTGTAACTGAAAAATGTAAAAGAATACCAGCAACAAATTCTACAAAAAAATTACTAGTTATATGTAAAATATTATATTCCTTAAGATAAAATATGATTTGAAATGGCCTCATTTCTTAATTTTAGCAAGGTAGAAAAGCTTAGAAGCTTTTTAAAAAATGTTTATGCATTTAAAAAAAATTTTTTAATGTTTTATTTATTTTTTATACAGTGAGAGACAGAGCATGAGAGGGGGAGGGGCAGAGAGAGAAGGAGACACAGAACAGGAAGCAGGCTCCAGGCTCTGAGCTAGCTGTCAGCACAGAGCCTGATGCAGGGCTTGAACCCACAAATGTGAGATCTGACCTGAGCCGAAGTCGGACGCTTAACCGACTGAGCCACCCAGGTGCCCCTGTTTATGCATTTTTGAGCGAGAGACAGAGAGATGGAGAGGGGCAGAGAGAGAGGGGGACAGAATCTGAAGCACCCTCCAGGGTCTGAGCTGTCAGCACAGAACCTGACATAAGGCTCAAACCCACAAACTGTGAGATCATGACCTGAGCCTAAGTTGGACGCTAAACCGACTGAACCCCAAGGCACCCCAGAACAATCTTTCTAAAAAGTAATGCATTTCAGTAGTCTTCCAAAATTGTGTTTGTGTGACAGTGAATTACTGTAAGAATTTCTCCTAAGAAAAACAAATCATAAATTTTTACAAAAACATGTTAAAAATAAAGGCCAATACAATATTGTATACTTAATTTGATCTATATATGGCTAATATAATATAAATATAATATAAAATGTATGTGTCATATGCATTCAAAAATCTTGAATACTAAGAGGGCTGTCTGAGTAGTGTGAGAGGAGGTAGATTTTAATTTTCATTTTACATATTTTTGATTTTGCTTATTTTTAAAGTGTTTATAAACTATATATTTATAATTAAAATGATTTGTTTAATATATTTTAAATATACATATTTTACCAATATTGGAACAAATAACTATACAAAAAGATGATTCTTCCTCTTCATTGTTTAAAAGGCTTCATCTAAAGGAATAACCTGATCATTAAATCTCCAATCTGATACAGCATGTTTAAGGAATTAGTTTGTTATCCAAAGAGGCTTCTTTTTTTTTTTAATTGTTTTTTAACATTTATTTATTTTTGAGAGACAGAGAGAGGCAGATCATGAGCAGGGGAGGGGCAGAGAGAGAGAGAAGGACACACAAAATCAGAAACAGGCTCCAGGCTCTGAGCTGTCAGCACAGAGCCTGATGTGGGGCTTGAACCCACGAACTGCGAGATCATGACCTGAGCCAAAGTAAGACGCTCAACCAACTGAGCCACCCAGACACCCCCAAAGAGGCTTCTTAATGCACCTAGAATCACACTACATGACAGTTGACAATATTGCCAATATAACTTTTCAGCATATGGATACTGAAATTTCACCTATGGATAATGTAGTGCATCAGTATATAAGGGAATTACCCAAGGTTTTCAAATGCAGTGCCAGTTTTAGAATATAGTCATGATAATAAGTTGTACAGCAAAGACTCAATTTATTCAGTTTTTGAGCCTGAGCATTTTGAGAAAGAAAATCATAGAGAGAGGATGGAAAATAGAAAAGGAGACAAGTGTGATCTCAGAGCAGTAATCACACTGAACTGTCTTCTTTTCAAAGATGGCATAGAAGATTCAGGATAGCTGGGGGCAATTTTATTGAATATCTGAAATATACCAGCTCCATTTTGTCAGCCTTCTGTTATCGTATTGTCTGGGTTACATTGCAAGAACACTGTGTTCCACACAGAGCATACATCTCCGGGAATTTTGACGCACAAAGGATGAGTAAATTTTGCTATATTTAGCTATCATGGCAGTGCGTGTTCTCTGAAAGCCTTGATGCAGTCAGTCCAAGGCTCTGCCATAATTTACCAAGAAGTCTTTAGAGTCTACGTTCAAACCGTTTCATCATGAGCCCTTTGAGAACTTTGACTTTCCGTGATTTTCTTCAAGATAGCATCTCAGGTCTCTGTCTGACATCATGGGAGCACAGGGGCATCTGTTGATAGCAAGGAGAGGACCATGGAGTCATAGTCTCTGATAATGTTTACTCCACATCTGTGATTTGTGTCCTACAAGGCTCTTGGGAATTAAACCACATGTGCTCTATTTGCATTAATGGGAACTTGAGAAGGGGAGGCCATCACACTATTAAAATGTTTAGCTTTCCCGCTCCCATCACACAGACACATGCTAATAACTACTCCCAGACCTTGTATCATGGTGCTGCAGGATGCAACGTGGAGCACACTCATTGTTTCAATACATGAGACTTAAAATCAAATAGCTGCCGTCTGCCTCTGATAGCTTGCCAGGCTGTTAACTTCTTTGGTTTTTCCCTCTTCGGATCGTGGTGAGGTATCTCAAATGTATTCCAAACAGCACATTACCCCAAAGTCTTTGTTTCTTCCCTTATAAAGAAACTCTTGCTTTAAGGTATATTTAGAAAAGCCAGCATCTAAGCCAAATTCCAAAGAACCACATCCTAATTCTACTTTCAAATGGCAGGAAATGACTTATCGGAGAAGAATCCCCCACACAGGGTTACTGATCACTCAGGCCTAATTGCTAAAATTGTGGCAAATATTCTGGAGTCTTTCCATAGGTTTAAGTATTCAACTGTTAATTATATATGGAGACATTTTGAAGCATATTATAAACAAGGAGAGAGAGAGAGAGAGAGAGAGAGAGAGAGAGAGAGAGAGACAAAGCAGCCAAGGAGCAGAACTTGAAGATTATTTCATCTATTATTACTCCCTAGGCCAAGTGTTTTTCAGATTGCATTCAAGACGGTTTAATGGGTCAAGAAATCAATTTAGCGAGCTGGAATCTGTATTTTTTTTTAAAGAAATCAGTTAAAGAAAGATTAGACAATAATAGAAATACATATAGTATGACATATACATTAGTAAGGGGAAGTATTATTTCATAACTTTTGTTTCACTATATGATGTATGCATATATTTACACAAACATACACACATATACACATTCATAGTATATATATTGAATATTTTATATAGTGTAATAAATGAATGGATAGATAGATAGAAAGATAAAGAATTGTATGTGTCTGAGAAAGAAAGGCAGAGAGAGAGTTGGATATGAAGTATGAGTTGGGAATGTAAAATATATTTCTTACCTTGGATCTTGGCCAAAAACATTTGGAAGTCATCATCAGACTATACCTACTGAACAGTGTCTTCTTTAACTTTGAACTAAATTCTTCTCTTATTGTCTCCTTCATCTGCTTTCACATAAATTCACAAGCTACATGTAAACTTAATCATATTAAAACTCAAACATTTTTAGAAAACTTTATGGAAGAAACTCGGGAAGATGTGAATCCAAAACCATGAACCATTCATTAACAGTAGCAAATTACCAGCCAGATACCAGTTGTAATGATGGGAAAATGTTCTCCTTAATGACCTGCTCCTTAGGATCCTAGAGAATGATAAACCACACAGCAATTCATAGTGAGCCTCAAGTATTAGGGGAGCAACTCACTGAATTGATGATCTTAGATATCATTTATTTAGGGATTAGGATTAGTTCCCCGGATAGGAAAAATCCAATTAATGGAAATAGAACCATGTTGATGAAGCAGGCAGAAACTATGGATGAAACAGGTGCTAGGGAAAAGTCAGACTGATAATATCAGAAAGAAATGTGTCTGTTGGACAGAACGCAGAAGCAAAAGCTAAGATGGCATAATACAGTCCAGTCTGTTAGAGTTAGAGTGTGAGTTCCAACCTGAAATAACAAGAATATTTCACAGGCCAATTTGATAATCAATGAATATACTAAAATGGCTCATTTTCAGATACTCATATGACCATCTGCCTTGCATGCAAGTATGGATTATTGTTTGGTTACGTGTCTAGTAATTTAGGTAGATGAGGCAGATGGAAGGTGGAGTTAAAGAAGGGGGGCAGGCAGAGAGAATCAGAAAGATGCTCAGCAGAGCCCCAGTCCCTGAAAGGGATACTGGCAAAAGGACTCCTGCCAGCAGAGAGGGTCTGGTGCACTGTGTAAGCCACCAGACTAGGGAATCGGCAGCCAAGAAACAGGATAAGGATACACTTACAGAACTAAGCTTCAGCGAAGACAAGATATTAAGAACTGGGTGTGTTCTAATTATCAGGGCTTGAGATCATGTCAAGTTATCTTGAGGGGAGACAAAGATCTGAATCCATGTTCCTAGCATATCAAAAGCTAGCATGTAAAATCAAAGGCAGAGAAGCAAGCAGTTTGCATTGTGTAGAAAGGAGGGCAAAAAGGCTGAGAACCAGAAAGAGCCTAGAAAACCCAGGAGACCGTGGAAGAGACACTCTACATCAGACAGAAGTGGTGTGTCGTCTTTTCAGAAGAGGAGCGTTGGCACAGCCTTGAAGACAGAGCCATGCTGACAGGGAAGTTGCGCTACACATACAGCTTTAAGAGAATGCCCCTGCTCTTCTGACACTCTGCGAGGCTCTACTGATCCATCTGCTCAGGGGCCTAGCAGGGCCTTCCTAACGTACCAGATCAAGCACGTTTCTAAATTTTAAGATCTTCAACAGAAGATCTGGATACCACAGCTCTACAGTATTAACCTATGTCAACTGAGCTTTCATTCGTTCCACGACCCTGTATTAAGGGCCTGTAGTATTCCAGATGCTCCGCTAAGCACTGCGGACCCGTGGTCTTTGTCATCAGGGAATTTAAAGTGTAGAAAAAAATCAAACAAGACATTTGATAAGTCAAAAATGAGATGGAGTAGGTACAGACTATCAGAAGGACACTTCTTTTTTTTCACCTACTATAAGGTTAGAAAAGCCTTTTTTGAATAGGTGATGTTTGGGAAGTTTCCTAAAGGATGACAGTTAGTTTGTAAAAATCTAGGGAACTCGGTGAATCAAATAATAACCACAATATTTTAAAGAACTAACTATGTGCCAGGTGCTATGCTAATTTCTGTTTCTGAATTATATTTCATATGGACTCCTATGTGGTATTATTATTCTTATTAGGTTATAGGTGAGGATATTGAAATACAGTGATTACAAATAACTTGCTCCGGGTTCTGTGGTTAGTAAGTAGAGGACTTGTAGAGAAAAGGTTGGAGATAGAGAGAGAAGTCTCGAAATGCTTGGTGATCCATATTATAGAATTTAGGTTTTATCTTGAGGATATTAGGAATCCAGTCAGTGACTTATCAATGACATGTGAAAGGTGTGGGTCAGGATAGATTAGCTACCTGTAGTCAGAGCAGCAAGTAACTTTCAAATTGCATATGAAACTCTGTAAACAGATTCTAAGGCCCTATTCCTAAGGTCTGATTCTTTAGGTCCCAGTGATCAGGAGAATCTATATTTATGAAGGTCCCCAAGGACAAAATCAAGAATTCACAAGGTAGATATAGAGAATGGCTTGTAAAAACACAAACTAGCAGTAGAGAGGTCGGACCAGGGATAATGGTGGCTTACATTGAAATAGATACCAAGAAAGATGTCCAAACGAGAAGTGTAAATTAAGGATTTATCAGTTTGTAACTCTGATTAAAACAAAATGGAGTTGGAAATGTCATTCAGGAGTGTGTCAGTAGATGAGAAAGCTTAGAGAATGCTGATGGACACCTCTATTTAAGGAGAAGTGAATGGAGGGGCACCTGGGTGGCTCAGTTGGTTAAGCGTCTGTCTTCAGCTCAGGTCATGATCTCACAGTTTATGCATGCTGACAGCCCAGAGCCTGAATCCTGCTTTGGATTCTGTGTCTCCCTCCCTCTCTGCCCCTCGCCCACTTGTGCTCTGTCTCTGTCTCTCAAAAATAAATAAATGTTAAACACTTTTTTTTTTTACAAGGATGAGTGAAGGGAAAAGAACCTACACAGAGGACTTAAAAACAGATTCTGAATGTCCTCTAGAGATTCTGTATTCTTTCCAGCTTCTGAATGATTATACAGCCTTCTCCCAGCACCTGTGTTATTCTCTTCCCCTGCCTTTTCTTCTACTAAATCTCATCTATTCTTGTAAGAACCTTCTCCAAACTTCTTCCCTGAGGGCTCCAATTTACTCTGAGACAAACTGGTCTATTCCTTAAAAAGGAGTCCATGTGCCCCATCTTGAACCATAATTAATATTGTTTTTCATTGTTTTCACATGTTGGTCTTATTATGTCACACTAGATTATAAGCTTCTTAACGAGAGCAACGGTCACTGCTCACTTATTTTGGAATACCTCACATTTGCTAGAATTTGACATTAGTAGTTCACTAGCCTCTTAAAGATCAGTGGCTGTTGAATTGCTCCTCACTGTTGTGTATGATAAATAGTAATTCATATGTCCCAATGTACACAAAGCAAACCTATTGACCTGGGATAATTATTAATAATACATCTTTTGCTTTCAAAATTGTCACATTTTAGGCAATAAATTATATAATCACTCTATACAGTCCCTAATAATGCAACAAATGTTTTCTTGAAGTTCAACATTTTTAAATGGTACTGTTTTTAACACAAATATCATTTTTGGGGGGAGAGTAAGAAGTGTTAAGTGTTTTTGCACACATTTAGCATGGAGTAATGTGTATGTCATTCCAAATGTCAAATGTCTCCATTATTAAATATGTGTCCTGTTGCTCAACTGACAGATGTCATTGTCTAACATATAATCACAAGTGGTTTACTTTTTTTTTTTAATGTTTATTTATTTTTGAGAGAGAGACAGCATGAGCTGGGGAGGGGCAGAGAGAGAAGGAGACACAGAATCCGAAGCAGGCTCCAGGCTCTGAGCTGTCAGCACAGCCCAGACACAGGGCTCGAAGTTAGTAACCATGAGATCATGACCTGAGCCAAAGTCAGACGCTTAAATGACAAGCCACATAGGCGTCCTTTCTTTTTTAAGTACTATGAAATTATATATATATGTATGCCACTAAATTGCAGTTTTTACAACACCAGATACTTTTTTCATGTTTGTTTTTATTGTTTTAATTTTTTAATGCTTATTTATTTTTGAGATAGAGAGAAAGAAGCAGAGAAAGGGAGATACAGAATCCAAAACAGGCTCTAGGCTCTGAGCTGTCAGTACAGAGCCTGACGCAGGCCTTGAACTCACAAATTGTGAGATCATGACCTGAGCTAAAGTCAGATGCTTAACTGACTGAGCCACCTAGGTGCTCTTTTCATGTTTGTTTAAAGATAATATTTTTGATGGATAGTTAGGAATTTTCTCCAGTAGACAGAATTATCATTCTTGTACATTTTCAGAAAAATTTTTTCAAAATTTACCTAAGCCTAGAATTCACGAAAAAGCAGAAATTTCTCCTCATTTGTGAACTTCCTAATTACACATATGCTTAGTGTATCATCCTTAATGAAGGATGATGCTGTTTTATCGAGGGCAACATCTAGATTGTCAAGTACTTGGTTAAATACAATTTCAAAATTTTCATAAACTAAAAGTACTTCTTGAATTATGAGGTTTGGATTCCAGACAATAAAAATTCACTAGTTGGTCCCCAAATTCTCATCTAACATTTGTTATTCTTCCCAAACTATATGGTGAGAAGGAAGTAGATACCATTCTTTCTTGTGATCTACACATTTTTCAAGGGCAATTCTTAATTCGCTCATTTCCCAGGTCAAGGTGGCGATAATTCTGTGAAAATAGTTCATCTGTGCCCTGGCTAATCTGCATTTACTAGAACAGCACAGAGGCATTCTGTTTATGTCTGACAAAGTAGTTATAAATCACACTTCTTCAGATCATAAATACACATTTATCTTTAGAATATATCACCAACTGAGTCATTTTGATGTAAATATTGCACCTCTTAAATATAATGATGATAATAGCGGCTGTGAATCCACAGATTTGCGTGAGTGCTCCCTTTTCAATAACTGAAAATATTTAAGTCGCAGAAGCTTTAAGATCCTATGGGGAGTGGCAGACAGATGTGTCAATAGAGTGAGACCTACAGAAGTTACAACTGTTTTCTCGGAATAATGAGTAAGGCAGACTCCTCGGCTTCTGCAAGGGAATTATGGTGCTTTTTCTAAGTGGGTAGGTTTGGGTTATGCTGTGGCTGGCCGCTCAGAAGTGACAGACTCAGAGCAGTCCTCTGCTGCTTTACTCTTTCAGTGCTGTCCTCATGTAGAGAGGGCCCCACGGCCAACAGTTGTAAACAATACCAAAAGAGCAGCAGTCTGTACCTTTTTACCTGTGAGAATCATCTAGGTTTCTGGGACTGGTAAAGAGATCATTCTTGGATAGGAGGTTCCTGAAATTATAGAGAACCCACCTTGTGGTGGCATTGTCATCTCCTATTGGTTGGCATCCTTGTCTGGAAACTGTCTCAGTTGGTTATAATTTTACTTGAAGATTAAAGCACAGATTTCAATATGTACACTCTGTTCTCTGAAAGTAAAAATTACAAAATACACCTACATTCACTTCTAACTGTCAGTATTATAATTCAGCAGATTTCTGTTTTTCACTGAAACCTGGAGTTGAATTGTTTTAAGCCGGAAGGCATTCAAGCTGCTGTTTTTCACTCAGCTATATTTCTCTATAAGCATCTAATTGTTTCAAAAAGTGATGTACAGTATGCAAAAACCTGAATCTAATGCAAATAAGTCTGTACAGCACTAAAGTTAACAGGTGTTCTCATTAATGTAAGTAGACATGGAACAATTCTTGAATGTTTTATAAACACTCATAATCATGGCCAAATATGATACAATAGCACAGAGATACATCCTACAACATCTTTTATTCTTGTTGTGCAATCTCAGCACTTATTAACGGAAAATGTGTGAGTAATAAACTAGTGTGACATTACCCATTTCTGCATAAGTCACTGTATCTTTAATTAGCTAATACTTCTAAATAAAATTCTAAGTAAAATTGCCACCTGTCCTCCCATAGTTTGTTTGTTTATTGATGTTAATAGTGTTTTAGTAAAATTAGTGGTTGCAATGCTGATTGACAAGCATGAGCACCTGTGCATCATTGAGGTTCTCTAAAGACTTGACCCATTAACCTAAGAATTATCTCTTGAAAATCTTAAACTTGTGTCCAGTTTCCCACATCGTCAACTCTCAGAAGGATCAATACACAGGGTGAGATTCTTAGTTGAACTAGTAGATTATCCCTGCAAATTACATGGTGGCATTGGAATATAATCAAGAACATTCTATTCTAGTGATATGCATGGAAATATAGACCTAGTCTTGGTGCTTCCTGACCTCTCCAAATTTAGTCCTATTGTCAGAAGCCTAGGATTTATTGACGGAAGGGAAAATAGAATCTTAGATTTCTGTTTTCATTCTTCAAAATGGATTGCCTACTCTGCTCTGATAAAAGTGGTATTAGTAGAGGTCAAAATAAACTATATTGCTTAAAAGAACACAATGATCTTGCAACCTCCAAAATTTTATTACAATGGAGACCTTCCATGAAGATGAAGCTGAAGGCAAAAAAGGAAACCCCTGCCCTTCCCAAAGCTAAAGCCAAAGCAAAGACTTTGAAGGTCAGGAAACCAGTTTGCTAAAGATGTCCACAGTCACAAATGAGAGAAAATCTGCATGTCACCTACCTTACAGTGGCCCAAGACACTGCATCTCCGAAGGCAGCCTGAATATCCTTGGAAGAGCATCTCCATGAGAAACAAACTTGACTACTATACTATCATCAAGTTCCCCTTGACTACTGAGTCTGCCATGAAGAAAATAGAAGACATCAACACACTTGTGTTCACTGTGGATATCAAGGCCAACAAGCATTAGATCAAACAAATTGTGAAGAAGCCCATTGACATGGACAATGTTAACAACTCAGTCAGGTGTCATGGAGAGAAGAAGCCTATGTAAATTGGCTCCTGACTATGGTGTTTTGCCAACAAAATTGGGATTATCTAAACTTGAGTCCAGCTGGCTAAATTTACATTTTTTCACCATAAAACTTTTTATTAAAAAATATAAACTATGGCATATAAAATATTAGTATATAATGCGTTCACTTAAATGTATATGGTAAATAATGTTCATTTAATTATTATTTATTTAATTCCCCTTAGGTGTGGGTTGTGCAGCCATCCACTAGGCAGACCATTACCCTTGGCTTTAGAATAAATATAGGGCAGTACAGGGTAATCACAGAGAAATCAAAAGAGAATTGCAGTGCTGACCAATGTGTCTTATAATGAAGTAAGATCAGGACATAGGAACATTTAGGAGGGATATCTATTTCAGAGAATGCTTTTCAATAAAGGTGACGTCTAAATTGATCTGAATGATATGATGAAGAAAGCCAGAGCGTTCTGGGCAATGGAAACAACCGGCTGTAAGAGAAGAAATGAAAATTAGTATGGGACCGCTTGGGAATAGCAAAAATATTCAATATGGCTGGATCATACAGATGCAGAGGGAAATATAGAGCAGGGGACTGCAGCATAGGCAGGGCACACGGGGTCTGGGAGGCTGAATTAAAGTTTGTGCTGCAATGTAACAGATGTGGGGAATCTCAGAACGATCTCAGGTAGAGGAATAGGCTGATCAGATCCAAATTTCAGAGAGATCACTATGGCTGCAATATGGAATATGGACTGTAGAGGAAAATGTGGATGAGATGGTGGGGAAACCAAAAGATATTATTATTCAACTCATGTGGGAGATTATAGTACTATAGATATTTATATGGATAAAACCTTTCCATAACATGATATTTTCATTATAAAGTAAACATATATATAATGTTAATCCATGGGTCAAAAATATAGAAGGATAGACAATAATTTAGTATACCTCAGGGAAAGGGAGGTTTTATATTTATACTTCTGTATTTATTAATTTTTTAATTGGGCATTATATAAATAACAGAAATAATAAAAATCATTCCAATTTGAAAATAGTGGGAGCTGCAAATTTCCAAATGTCACATGACTAAATGAGTAATTCTGCACCATGAACATAGCTCAGATTAAAAGCCAATCTAGTTGGCAGAGACTGACTGAGCAGTGGGGACCAGCAGACATGAGTCGTACGATGATTGGTCTATCTACAGGTAACTGCTCCCCTCAAATTTAGAGATTAATGTTGACAGCAACAAAACTCTAAGCTGATATCTTTATACACCAACTGCTTTGATTAGTCACTTTTTCAGTCGTTTTTCATATGAGCACCACAGGCAAAAGTTTGGGTGTAGCTGACTGCAAAACTATGGAAACTGCTAAACTATCTACTAATTACTTGGATAGTATTCTTTCATGAATATTGAGAAGACTGTTTCTCAGTACTTAAAATATTTTCCGACAGATAAAAGAATGCACATGAGTTTTTGTTTAACAGTTGATTGAAATAGGTTTGAGGCTTGGGTATTTCCTTAACAAATAGAAAGGTAGAGTGGGCAAGTGATATGGACGTGAATATTCACTATAGGGCCAATTTTACAAATCTGTGTTGTAAGAATGCATGAACCAAATTATTTGGGTGTCAGAGGTACAACTCAATTTCAATTAAAAAGCACTGTTTCTTGAAAGGTTGGTCTTAAACCTTAGATTTCGGAATGCACTTGAGATCTGTTGTGTATGTAGCCCAACATTTGTTTACTTTCCATTAAACAAGAAATTGCTTACATGAGCAGTTTATTTTGATATGATGACACCACTGAGGGTTTCAATAAATGTACATGCAAATCAATCAGCCCGAAACACATTGAAAACATATCCAATAAACATCTGGAAACTAATGAACGCACATTTGTTAGCACAGGGGGGAGTTGTGGAAATTCAGGATCCATTGGTGGCTAGCCTTATTTAGTAGCATGTGGATTTAAGAATATTTCACAGAGTCAGAAGAAAGAGGGTAATTATAACATAAGGTTCAACATCTTTAGATATGTAGAACATTTTCCGTTGCTTAAAACAAATATTCCCTAAGAAAGTATAAAACATTTTTCTGACTTGCAAAGTTTTTGCAGTCTATCATTTAAATTACTTAAATAAAGGGAGCTTTACTGCTCCCCAAAGCTAAGAATATAACACCCTCCATGCATATTAGCTTGATCTTCTTGACAGACCAGAGAAGTGTTTGTGTGTGCCAATTAAAACAAAAATGGATCCCTAGTGGCTTGTTCTTCACACAACTTCTGAAGACTGCTCTCATTGTTTGCTAGGGTAACCCTGGATAAGGCTGCTCTCCAAAGTAAACAAACTTTTCAAAACTTTCATGACAGATGGGGGTTACAAATGCATTTTAATAAGAGAGTTGCCAAAGCAACTTTTTTTTTTCTTATAATCAGCATATATTTACTTAACATCTAGCAACATTGGGAACACAAAGCAGATACTTTCTCACAAAATGTTTTAACAAGTAACATTTTTGGAAAGACAAATTGAAGACCTTTTACTTCTAACTGATATTTTACCCACAGTTTTATGTTAACTTTGCTCAACATGTTAAGGAAAATGTTAGGAGTTACTCCAACCAGACTGTAATTTGAGATAGACGTGCAGTTTGATAATGTAATTTCATTGGTCGTCATAAACACCTTTGAGACTAAGTAATTTACTATTAGTATAGCCACGACAACCTTTATTTGATCAGCTATATCAAATGGATATATGTGAAGTGTGATGCAAGATGAAAAAAATGTGAGTCTGAGGGTTTTTTAGAATCATTTCCTCAATTTTAGGTCTTGAGCTCTCACTATAATGTAACCAAAATATATACCTATATTTTATTCAGTTAGAAGTCAAAAGAGAGCCAAAATTAATTTCTAAAATAATTCTATTCAATTCAAATAAATTTAGTGTATTTTGACGTAAATTTTTATATCCACTTAATTTAATTCAAATCTAATGACTTCATCATGAATCCCAAAGTGTCTCCAAATACAATAGTAATTAAATCCCATTCCTCCTAAATGGGTAATCCAGTGATTTGTAGAATCACTGTAGCCATATCATTTAACATTTTTTAGGGCTCTTTGGCTATTTTAAATATAATATTATTATGTTGCTTACATACAGTTTCAGCTTCATTAAGATAAAATAAATTCTCCTTTGGCTCATAGTTAAAAGCTGATCCTAAGCAAAATATGAATGATACTTTGTTCACATGTAGGATTGTTTCAGTCCTTTCTAAGATTTGAAGGCATTTTTTGGATGCCCTAATCTTGTTTTAGGGCAACAATAATGGTTGTTTTTGAAGAAAAAAAAAGGAAATATCTGAATAAGAATATTGGGTGATCTTTTTATTTTATTATTTATTTATTTATTTATTTTACATTTAAACAAAGACTTTTATTAAGACCCAGAGTTTGTTGAAAATATTCATTTAATACGTTCTAATGACATTAATATTTTTAATGAATATAATTTATTGTCAAATTGGCAGCAAATACAACATCCAGTGCTCATCCCAACAAGTGTCCTCCTCAATGCCCAGCAGCCATTTTCCTTCTCCTGCACACCCCCATCCACCTTTAGTTTGTTCTCTCTGCTTAATAGTGTCTTGTGATTTGCCTCCTCCCTGTTTGTATCTATTTTTCCCCCCTTCCTTTCCCCCATGGTCTGATCTTTTTAAAATTGGGCTATCTTTAGCATAACAAGGAAGAAACAAAAAACTTTTTTCTTAGGTCTAATTCCAGATTTCATAACAGAAACCAAATCATCATAGTCCTTTTCCCAACTGCACAGAGTCCTTGACTGTATAAGACTGTTTGCTGAGGACTAGTGAACTAGAAACCAAGATCTTTGTAATCTCTTAATTCTATCATTTAAAAGGATGCCAATTTGATAGAATGGCATTCTCATTTTCCTCATTTGCTTGATTTTCTTCATTTGCAAAATTACTTTATGATCGTGAAGGGAAACTGCACTTGAAGGATGTTTATTATGTGCTTTGAGATCATTAAAGCTGATATTACTTTGCATACCAAGTGGTAGTATTCATATCCTTAATATACTAAAGTTCTGATACAATCAACCTTTAAGGAATAACATATCATGACCAACAGTTTATGTATAATTCCATGATGTAAATGTGTCTTCAGTAATTACTCCCTACTCTGAAATCTTGACATGAGCATTGTCTGTGCCATTCACATTGGGATTTAGTAGAAGCCATTTCCTATTGTTATTTATCTTTATATGCATATGTCCTATTTATGCAAACAGATTGTAAACTCTTGAAGATGGGGGGGAGTGTCCCTAGCTCCTAGCAATGTGCCTTGCACTTAATGGAGGCTCAATCAGTCAATGGATGACTGGGGGATATTCAGTCAGAAACACCCCGTCTCAGTCTCCTGAACAAAGAATTATTTGCAGAATTAATTCTACAGTAGGACATGTGCTACCATCAAAGAGGGGAATGCATATCACTCACTATCTCTTGCACTTCTGATAGCCTCTCAACATGCATTTGCGGTCAACTAGAAAGAACATAGCCAACAAGAGTTAGCCATCAAATATGTTTTACTGATAAGGTGTCTATCTGTGGCATAAAGTTGAAAATTGATCACTATCACAAATACTTGATTATTTATAAAAGGGTGGCAATAACTAAATTAAAATACCCACAGTGTTTACTTTGCAGAGTCATGAATAGTTTTAATTTGCTTTTTGTTATCTTTATTTTTTCCAAATTCTTCATAACACAACTATTTTTTTAATATTTTTTTACATTTATTTATTTTTGAGAGGCAGAGATAGAGAGAGCATACGTGGGAGAGGGCCAGAGAGAGAAAGAGATACAGAATCTGAGGCAGGCTCCAGGCTCCGTGCTGTCAGCACAGAACCTGACACAGGACTTGAACTCACAACCATGAGATCATGACCTGAGCCGAAGTCAGACACTTAACTGATTGAGCCACCCAGGCGCCCCAACACAATTATTCTTATAATTAGGAGAAAATGTAAAATTCTAAAAAGTTTTTGTTTCTATTCTGGTAAACCAAATTATGGAAGTTTTTAATAGTATACATGACAATCTACAAATTCTAACATGGACAAGACTAAATGTCAGACTTTATGTATACTGTTAAAGACCGATACTTAACTGACAATACTGACAGGGGCAATATTTAAATAAACGTAAACACTATTCATTAAAACTCCTCAAAGATATTTAAATTAGCATAACAATATTCCATGTGTTAATGAAAGCCTGGACAACACATTTCTTCTTTACACCTTGTTTATTGGTGGAGTTTGGGAACTGGGAGATACCTGCTTTCATCTTCAGAAGAACCACAGCAAGGTCACAGACCTAGGGTCCTAGCCCAGAGGAAAACTGTTTTTGAAATAATACCAAAAAGCCTTAAAGAATGTGTCTGTTCTTCATGTTGTCTCTTGGATATGCTCTTATGATTTCCTAAGCATCTGTGTGTCACCGGCAAGAATTCAGACAGATCCTTATCCAGTGTGAAAACTTTGAGGCAAATTTCCCCAGACGGGTAATTAAAGATATCTATTATAGACAACGCTAGCACATTTCATTAAGACTGCCTTGGTGGCAGTCTTTAAAATACGACTTGGTGGCAAGGAGGCAGTTCAAGAGAGGTTTGTCTAAAGTAGGCTTCAGTGCAAAATGAAGACCAGCCACTCTTGCCTAAACCCATTGTGTTTTCTGTAAGTTAATTTTTCATCCACCTCACACCAGCATCTGTCACTTGGGCAAAACATGATATAGAAAGAACACATTAGTATGGCTTAATCTAAAATCTTCTGTGTCTGTTATTAGTTTTACATCACTTTACATTGCCATCAGGAATTGCTCAATCAAAAGGTTTAGTCAAAGCCAGCAGTTTTTACTGATGGGTTTTTTCCCCCCAAGAGTGTTGAAATTCGATTGTTCAAACTGCAGATATGATTCAGCAAACCATTTATCAGAAAACCTTAAAGAGGTCATGTAAAAATGTGGATTGAGAAACCTGAATTAAATGGGCTCAAGCAAAGACTTTGAAACTGCTTTCCTGTGAATGGCTGGGATGGAGCAGAACAAAGTCAACTACTGACTGTAATTAAGAAGTGGATGCATTTAAACTGTAGAGAGCAGTAGCAGACTTCTCCAGACTGCCTAGTAACTGGAAAGATTAGTGGGAAGGCGGAGGAAAGAATGTGAGCTGTATCTTTCTGATAGTAGATTTTGAATGAATTGCATTCATATAGTTCTCTGATCCAGCTTCCTCAAATGAACTCATAAATCACTGAGTATGTGCGATTAATGCAGTAATATATTTGTATAAAGAAACTTTTAAAATACATTTTGTTTTTGGTTGTGTTGGCAGTAAAAGATCCCCTTTGCGTTGCATAGCATGCATCAAAAAATGCAAATGCACTGCCGAGGTACTTACATTTTATCACTGTTTGAATTTACTAGACTGAAAAGTGAACTGTGTTAGCTCTTTCCTAAAACCTCAGAATATAGTAAATCTAATTATGTTTGTTTCTTGTAGTTTGAAATGTTTCTTTTTACAATTTTAATAATGGTTTATTTATAATGGCAGAAAAATATATTAGATTGCATGTCGTGCTTGGGCTAATCCATATTTCTATGTGCATGTTAACAAATTTTGATGTTACATCCTACATTCATAATCAAAACATTTAAAGTTAGATTAGGATGAAGGTAGAGGTCAAGGACATTACTAGTTTTCTTGGGTTAGTCACAAATGACATATTTTTAGATTACTATTTCTGTGGCAACACTTTACAAAGTAAATATTTGGAACTTTATGTAAGTGAAGAACATTGCTTGGGTATTCAGATAATTAGGCAAACATCAGCTTAACTGTCTTGTAATAGATACATAAAACAGAGGACTCTTTAGGAGCTATTTTGAGCCTCTGAAATCTTACATGCAATTTTTCTTTAAAAGATAAAAGAGTGATTGGCTCTGGTAGTCTGTCAAATTCTAATCTGGATAATAAAATTCCTCTTATTTTCTAATCTTTCACTTCTCATTATTACATATACTTGGACAGTCCTCTCCTTACACTTGTAAGATGTCAGAATCAAGAAGGGTTGCACTGTAACACTGAGTGATGTTTCATCTCTATATAGTTTTTCTAAAAATAAATGACAAGTGAATATATATGTATGCGTGTAACCGAAGATTTCTTTAAAACTCCAGGACCATTGTCATTAAATGTTGTCATAAGAATCATTGAGACCTTCAGAGTGAGCTATTTGGGGTAATAATTGTCATATTAATGATAGAATTATAGAGACATCCTGAAGCATGATTTGCGATTTTCTGAACCTGTGCCACATTTCAATGTTCACCTCCCATTCAGAGCAAGTGAGGCTGAGAAGAGGTGACTAGCTCCTGATTGAGTGTTTTGAAATGTCAGTCCTCTAAACCTCCGAAGCCTTGCTTGATGTGTGACAGTAGTTAGGAAGTGTTCATCTTCCTGTTGAAACAAAAAGTCAATACAAAGGGAAAGTCTTCACAGTTCAGATTGATGGCCTTATACAAAAAGCGTGTCCACACCCACTCTAATCAAATTCATCTCTAAGTAGCTTTTTATGTGTGAAATAGAGAGCTTTGCTCTGTTTCTATAGGGTCACATTCTTCTCTCACAATTCTGGGGAGGAAAAGATTCGGTGTAATGAAAAATGTATAGTTACATGTTAAATATTGTCAACTACTTAATCGCCCTGAGAGTCTGGAATGGGGATGTTCATTTGATAAATACTCTCCATGAGAGGTTCAAATATGTAAATAAAGTTTTATTCTAATACACTCCCTTTGTAGAGAAATAGGTCCTTTATTACTTTCCTATAGATCTTTATGCTAGGAAAGTAGAAATAGCCAAATGTTATTCATTCGAATGACCTTTTGGAAAAGTCTGCATTAGTCTCTTTGGTAAATAATCTGTTTTACAGCCCTCCATAAAAGGAAATCAAATATAGAGATACTATTAGATTTGAAAAAGACAAACAGGAAAGAGCCAACAGTGCAGAATGAATTCTGACACACCCGGGTGCATTTTTCTGAGGTTCTAACTTAAGTGGATACTGTCTGCATTATTCTGAACTTCCTGGCTTGCTTCTACTTGAGTTGGAGTAATTCAGCTTTAGTCCTACTCTGAGTTAATCGTTCTATTATTAAAACAATAATGTATTTGTTATGACATGAAAAAACAGTTTATAGAGAGAGGTTCAAAACGATCCTAGTCTCCCAGTTCCCAGAAAGACAATTACTGGAATACAAGAAAATATTTTGGTGTATTGAAGTGTGTTTTTAAAACAGTGTGTATGTGTGTGTGTGTGTGTGTGTTCATTTTTTAATGTAAGAGATCTATTTTATATGGTTTGCTTACCTGTCAATTTTTTTTTCAGATCACAACAGTATCAGGAAATGAGTTCCTTCTACAGTCAGATATTGATTTCATCATATTGGATTGGTTCCACGCTATCAAAAATGCAATTGACAGATTGGTATGTATTTGTTTTGGCTGTTACCTTTATTAATTAAAATATTGTCACTTAAATTGTGCTGCTTAAGCATATAACACACACACATTTCAATGGATCCTGCAGATCAAGAGATATTAAGTTATTTTAAGTTTAAATAGAGTCCACTAAAAACCTTCTCAACAGACATGGTTTGTGGAGCTAAATGTCATCTGATTTCTCTTTCAAAAACACAGGGCATTCATTTCCCCCCCCAGAAATAATATGGATATTCATTTGTTAAAGGCTGTAAAAGGCACACAAGCACTTGATGACTACTGAAATTTCATATTTTCAGTTCATGCAGTCTGTAATACATATTCTTGAAAATAAGCACCAACGTATTTGAGCCCATACTCACTGCTCAAACACCAGTAAATAATAATCCTTTGTACTGATGTTCATTGTTCTTCCAGCTAGGCCAGATTGTTCTTCTCATGAAAATTATGAATCTGAAACTTTATGAAATTACCCTAAATCATACATTCAGAAAATCAGATTGTTGAAAACTACCATTTTATACAGATTCAAGACCAAACATTTAATTTTAGGACACTGATATTTGCAAAATCTTAAGAAATATTCTTGAGCGCTTTTAATAAGGTGCACAATAGGAAAAGACAGCATTTTCTGTGTGGTTTTAGTGCTATTTAATTGCAATCTTTCTTTGTTTCATTTTGGGGCTAAAACTTAAAAAAACAACAAATTGACTTTCCTCCATCATCAATATAGTCCCCTTATCCAGGCATCCTTGAGTGCTGACACCCGCACTCACCCACCCACACACAGATCGTGTTGTCAGTCAGACTGGACCCTGGAGTCAGACTGCCTGAGTTTGAATCCTGGTTCTATCCTTTACTATCTGTGTGGCCTTAAGCAAATTTATCTCTTTTGGCTTCAGTTTCCTTGTCTGGAAAGTATGGTAATAATAATATCTACCTCATAGGGTTACAGTGATGATTAATTGAGTTAATACATGTGGAGTACTTGGGGTGATGTACAGCATTTAGTAGCTATATATATATATATATATACACATATATATATGGCTATGATTAAATTTGAATATTGAGCTTAGCATAAAGGCCCTATCCCAAAATAATTATCTTAGTTCAATCTTCCCTTTAAATCTAATGTCAAATAGATCCCTAAATTATCTGGGGAATACTTTCTGCCTTGTAAAATTATTCAAGTCTAATTGTTTGATATTTCTAGCCAAAGGATCCAAGTGGTTCATCAAGAAACCTGGAACTGTTCAAAATCCAGAGATCCTCCAGTACTGAATTACTAAGTCACTATGATAATGATATCAAAGAACAGAAACCAGAGCACAGAAAATCTTTAAGTAAGTATTCTTTTATACTTGCTGATTTTAACGTTGTCTAAATGCAATGCTTATGAAATATAAATGCATTGAAATAAGATTTGAGCCAAGCTCATACTACTCATGGAAGATTCGCAGCCATTTCCTGGTCAGGGAATCATGCACTGGAGGGCAGTCTGGGTGCTTTGCTCGCGTCATTGTTGGTAATGCCTCTTGAGAAAATAATTGCTCCAAGGTCATGGTCTCTGCTTACAGCAAACCTCTGAATCTCTGAGTAATAGCCACGGTGCTCAGATTGGTGATTGATTTTGAAAGTGGGAAATGTCAAGTATCTCTAAACCTTGGCATGCTGACTATTTGATTTCCATACATTAAAAAATGTGTGCGTGACCACCACAGTTGGCTCAACTTAAACCAACAGGCTAGGCAACTTCCTACACTTTCGGGCCACCGAAAAGATTTAGAAATGTGGTGTGTGAAGTGTATGTTCTGCCAGGTCATACATACCTAGTTCTAATTTCTGAAAGAAATGAATTTGGAGTAAAATGGTCCAATCTCACCATATAGTGAGCTTGACTATATCTCTCAACCTTGCCCAACCTGCTTCCTCTTCAATAAAAGGGGATTATGAGAAGGTGTCACATGTATCTCACAGTTGGTTTGGATTTCAGCCTCCTGAAAGGTATCTCTCTCTGAAAGCAAAGAAAACCAACTTCCCAAATTCTTAAAAAATTATAGTATCTTTCAAGGATCAGCGACCTAGCTACCCTCAATCTTCTGAATTGCTATTTTTTCTGCCAACTCCCTTTGTTCTAAGATCAGTATGGTTACATCCTACCTTTTTGAATTAAAGAGAATTCCATAAATAGAGAAGGGCTTTTAACAGAATATCTACACATGAACATGAGTACATCTGCTAAATGGCTCTATGTGTATATGCATATATTTGTGTGAATTAGGGAAGACTATATATATATACACATATATATACATCTATATGTATGTATATATAAACATAGATGCACTCTCACACGCATATGACAAGGAAGAGAGAAGCCATTTATATATAGCATATCTCATATCTTCCGGAGCTAAATTATTCTAGAGCTTAAGAATCTAGAAATAGCAAGACAACTTTGAGTAGAAGCACCCTTTCAAAATTAAGTCATTATTCAAAAACTCATACCACAATACAACAACTGCTAGAAACATATTTAGCTAGCCAATTGTGTTGAGATTAAAATGATCAATGTTAATGTCTTAAACTGTATGGTGCTTGCAAATCAAGTTATTTTGTAGAGTGCTCACAATGCCATTTAAAAAGATTTCTCCATAAGGTGGGGGCAGTTTGGAGTTCTCTCACTTTGAATGTTTCCCTTTAATTCCTGGTCACTGTTCCCCTTTACTTCATATGGGATCAAATTTAAAGCAAGATTTTAGAATTAGAATTCAATTGTGAGAATGTTAATGGTGTGTGAGTGTGTTGAGTATGTTGCTGTTAATTATATGACCATTTTGTTGTGTGTATAATAGGATGTATGAGGCAATGATTAGTGGAGATTTGGAAGATACCCTGACATGCTCCTAAAGCCTGAAGCTTGGAAGAAAATAAAGATTTGTAGAAGTGTTTGAGAAACTCTGATGTTTCTATGTTTTAAATGTTTTAGGGGAAACAAGTTCCTACAGATAAAATGCCAGCTACTCCTCTTTAGTATTTATTTTTGATTGAGAAAGACAATCATTTGTCTATTTGGGGCTTAAACTCAATCCTGCCTAGAGACAAGTGAAGAGACATGATTTATTCTACTCATTTAAACATGTACCTAATTCTCTGGTGACCTCCTATTCACTTTTTCCTTTGCAGATAAAAAATAATGGCAGTCAGCAAATATCAAACCCTTACTTTTCACTAGGCATTGTTCTAAGTCCTTATCTATGTTAACTTACTTAAGTCCTCCCACTAACCTAGTGAGTCAGGTACTACTACTGACTTTATTTTGTAGATGAGGAAACTGGAGTCCAGAGAATTAAGGCAATTTGCACAAAGACCAATTACAGAGACAAGTTTCAAATCCATTCAGGTTAATATTAGAGCCTCTGCTTTTAACCATTATACTATGGTGAAGTGAATAAATAAAAGGTACACTTAGTTTATATCAACCTTGGACTTAGATGGAAATATTACGTTAAAAATGAGATCCATAGGAGTCAGTAAACTTAACAGGGACCCAGAAACATATTAGCAAAAGAATTAAACCCAGATGTCTCTGGGGGTTGATCTATTAAAACAAATGGTTCACTTAATCTTTAATGCTAGTCCTAATTTTAGAAAATGCATCACTTCTATATTTTCATGGATATTTATAGTTGTAAGCCCTTTTTAAGGCTAGAATATATATTTGCAATGTAGAATACAGTTAATATCCATCTATTACTTTAAATTAAGTTCATTCACTATTTATGTATTGATTTTCATTTCAAAGTCATAATGATTGACTTACCCCACACAATAACAAATTAGACTACACACTTGGCATATTTTATAGTTGATGTTTTTTAAAAATATTTTTTCAAGTAAGAAGTATACTGTGTGAAACCCCTCTAAGTCCTAGATTTGAACACCCAAACTTAGGTTTTTAAAACATGCATTCAGTTTTATGTTACCCTCTTGAGATTAAATACTTATGTGGAATTAGAGATTCACAGTATCTCCTTTCTTATTAGTAGCCTAAGCACAACCTTTATTGTCAGTTTGCTGCCTTTGGCTTCCTGTGCCCTTGAGGTTCCCATGAGTTTCATCGCCAAGATTGTAGACAGATAAAGCCAGAATTACTTTTTTAGAGGCATGTGAATATCATTAGCAGCTAACAGGTGGTCATTTCATTGTCCAGTTTCTCTGTGTAACATGGGAAAAATTATGTGCTCTCAATGAGCGAATTGTGAAAGTTAAGTGCTTAAATATACTTTCCTTTTAAAAATATGATTCTAACCTGCCAACACTACTAAGGACTAATCAGATATTTTAAGATATCAGTTGAGTCGAATAGACAAGAAGCCAGAAAATTCGATGTAAGGGCCAAATCACTGTGGGAAATTCAGGACACCAGCATGGGATGAGAGGGAGAGCAGCTCTCCAGGGAGGGTTGTTAATGGAAAGTGGAGAGTCAATCAAAGAAACTGCTAGCATATTTTTCCAAGGAAAGAGAAGTATCTTCCACTGATGGCAAAGAGGAAAGGCTCAAATATAAATCCTGCATCAAATGCCCTGGAAGAGGTTTCTTAATTTTCTGAGCTTTACTTTGCCGGTCTATAAAAATGGGTCTAATACAGTCCTTGCAGGATCGTGTGAATATTTGAAATGGGATATGTAAATACTTAGCTCACAGCAAGTACTTAATGAGTAGGAACTCTGTGTCCCCAAAAAGATGGTCCCAAAATAGGGCAGGAACCGAGGGTAGTGTCTAGTGGAAGACTGGAGCAGGGCATATTTACTGTTAAATCTCTGCTCAAGTATAGAGAAAATAGGGGATAGGAAACAGAATTGAGTATAGGACTCAGTGCTGTAAAATCTAAATATGAGCAGCTGGTCTTTCTCTTGGCGACTCCCCCGGTGAAAATGGCAGCCATGGTGTCCTTGGGAGCAGCTCCCCAGGAAATAGTAGAAGAGAGCCAAGAGACACGCTTGATTCTTTGATGCCCAGGACTTCATGAAGAAGTTCCCGTTGGTGGAAAGGATTCAGCATCTAGACATTTCATTATTCCTTTAGCATAGCTTGAGTTTATTCATTTACTCATATATTTATTCTTTTTCATTAACAGATATAGCTGAAGGTACACAACTAAAATTCCTGAGTTCACTCATCTGCACTTTCAACTTTTTAAAATTAGTTTTGTATTTGGGCTCTGCCTTAGAAGTAATATACCTCATGCTAATCAAATGCTGAACTATAAAATTCATGTGTGGAGACCTTGGATAACTCTTATATAAAACTGACACTTTTAGCATTATAAATATGCACCTCAAAATGAACATGGGTTAAAAGAATAAAATCAAAAAGTAAAAGAACTGAGGAATGTCTGGGTGGCTCAGTCAGTTAAGTATCAGTTAAAACTCTCAATTTCAGCATAGGTATTGATCTCACAGTTTATGGGTTCAAGCCCCACATCAGGATTTGTGCTGACAGTGCAGAGCCTGCTTGGGCTTCTCTCTCCTCCCACCCCTCTCTCTCTCTGTCCCTCCATAGTTCACATGCTCTTGCTCTCTCCCTCTCTCCCAAAATAAATAAACTTTTAAAAAAGTGAGAGAACTGAAAGAAAATGAGTTTTCTTTTATTATTATTGTTATTATTAATTATTGTTATTTTGCAGATGTTATTTTGCAGTTTTCTTTTAGGTGTCTTTAGATTAAATCTTCATTAAAAAACAAACATATAAATGTATTCTTGATGAAATCCTAAAAGCATTTAGATATAGATCTCCCAATTCTATTGCCCCTTAGTAATGTATGTAGTAGGGGTGTATGTACAAGGCTACAAGAATAAAGCTAGGAATGGAAAATTTGGAATGAAATATTCATCCAATGTAGAAAATGGAAATACTTGTGAACCTTTAATAATATCTTTGTTTAAAAATTTGTCTGCAAAGTAATCATGGTCATGCCAAGTAAAAAAAAGTCTGATAGAGAAGGCAGTTATTTTTTGTACTAATCTAAATAATTATAACACTGGCCATCCACAACAGTAAGTAAGCTATGTTCTCAAAATCCAATTGTAAACGGGCTGCTTAGATCTCAACACATTTTCATAAGAAAACCGCACACTAGCCACAAAAGCACACTTAAACCTTATGTAATCATTTAGAATGTTGTTTTTAGGGAACAGCTTGTTCTGAGTTCGTTGCACCTCTGGCCCTAGGAACCAAGAATTTCCAGTAGCACTGCTTTCCATCCAGTTTTTCTTTTTCTCCTCCCCTATTCCTTTTTAAATTATTTTTAAATTTTTTAAAGTAGTTTATTGTCAAATTGGTTTCCATACAACACCCAATGCTCTTCCCCACAAGTGCCCTCCTCCATCACCACCACCTCTTTTCCCCCCTCCCCTTCAACCTTCAGTTCATTTTCAGTATTCAATAGTCTCTCAAGTTTTACGTCCCTC
>NC_043702.1:83363097-83471303 GCF_006229205.1 Suricata suricatta | reverse complement strand
AGGCCGATATATATATTTTTGTGTGTGTGACCATTGTGGTCTTTCTGGTAACTGTGTAATTAAAGAAATTTGTAAGATGTTTGTTATCCAAAATGGAAAGTCATCCCAGTTTCTTGGATAAATATGTAATTAACAATTGTTTAAAACACATATTGTGAAGTCTGTTCTGGAGACCCATATAAATGCGTATTTTAAAGTTTCTTCTTCTTAAGTATTTTTTATAAAACAGCCTAATCGTGCCAATGCATGAAAATAATAAGATGAATAAGCCATCTGCCAAGAAAATAAAAACAATATTAAAATTATACAAATAAATAATATCTCACTCTGAAGAAATGGAAAATCTCTTACCTGGAAACAGTAACTAAATCATATTTATGTATAATATTATGGGTTATTGTGTTGTCAGAGGGACAAAGGTTTTCAACTTGGGCAGGATGGTCAATCTTCTGAATCTTGTTTCCCCCCCTCAAATCAATATTGCTACCCTGGCACCAGTTTCAGTCAATATCCACCTGAGAAAAATAAACTATAGAACTAAAGTGTGAAAGTAAAAATTATTTTGTTTTACTATAGTCATAAGACAGTCTCAGAGAAACAGTGAGTGTCAGTTCTTTCCTTGATTGTTTTCCACAGGCTAAGGGAGGTCTTTATTTCAAAATATTTCTGTTACTGAAGAAAAAAATGAAAAAATTTAAATGAACATTTATGTTGCTAAAGCTGGAGGATTTAAACATTATGAGAAGAAAGAACAGTGAAGATTAGACACACACTTGATAATCAGGCATCCAAATTACTTTGTCACAATGGTATTATTCAGGAAGGTTACAGGGCTTCACTGAGGCACTGTGTGACTACAGCAATTGTTGTGACAAGTGTTCCCAAGATAGCTAGCAGCAATCCCAGCTTTCTGGGGACCCATAGATTACAGTTTCTTCAAAACATTCAGTTCTCCATGAATCATTGGATAAGAGGACCTAGTTATAAGCTGAGCAAAGAATATTCTGATTAATCTCTTCTTTCCCATCGAAGGGGTTGATCTTGCCCTCTGACCTGTGGGTGCCCATTGTCATGCATCTTGTAACATCAGCTACTCTGAGAGTCTATCTAACCCTATCAGCACTCAGGCACTAGATCACCCCGTCTCTTCCTGACCCTGGCAGTAACTCTGTGACCATTTTTCCCCTTAGATGAACTGCATTTAATCAATTTCTGATTTCATTAGGTCAAATGGCATCTTTCTTTCAATAATAGGCCAAATCCAAAGGGCTCTTTGGTCTAACTATTGAGCAATATTTCCTTAGCATTAATACACTACTGTGATTGTAAACAACATAAAAAGTGCTCTTTGATCTCCTCTGAAAGTTTCCCTCTGTTTATTCTATGACTCCAGAATGAGTATATATTAACATTTCCCTGTAAAGCTAAACATATAATATTTGTTCACTATTGTTATATCAAGTTTCAAGCATCTTAGCCAAACATGATGTTTAAGGCATTCTTACAGTGAATCCCTGTATAGACAAAAAGATTCTTTTGAAAACACATGGTCACCTCTTTTTGTATACAGAATTTATACAGGAGAAACTCTTTAGTTACCAAGAGAAGAGTAATAGTAATTTGGGGCACTGGATGGCTCAGTAGGTTGAGCATCTGACTCTTGGTTTGGGCTCAGGTCATAATTCCAAGGTCATCAGATGGAGCCCCGCACTGAACATGGAATCTGCCTAAGATTCTCTTTCTCCCTGAGTGCCTGGGCCGCTCAGTCGGTTAAGCATCTGACTCTTGATTTCGACTCACATCATGAACTCACGGTTCATGGGTTGAAGCCCTGCATTGGGCTCTGTGCTGACAGTGTGAAGCCTGCTTGGGATTTTCTCTCCTCCATCTCTTTCTGCTCCTACCCCACTTGTGTTCTCTCTCTCTCTCTCTCTCTCTCTCTCTCTCAAAGTAAATAAACTTTTAAAAAAATTTAAAAAAAAAGATTCTATTTCTCCCTCTCCCTCGTCCCCTTCCCTGCCTCTCCTTTCCTCCTTTCCTCTCTAAAAAAAGAGAAATAGTAGTTTGGATAATTTTAGAAGTCTCTGAGAAAAATTTTCTTTAAGGTCAGCTTATTTGTAAAAGTCTGGATAAATATAAAAGTTTATAAAAGTGTCACCTTTTTCAAAAGGTCCTATGGCTGTTGTATCAGAAATTTGAGTCTAAGAGTCATAAAGTGTGAATATAATTCTTACCTCTGGGATATACTAACTATAAGATTTGGACAGATTTCTTAAGTTTCCTGAAAATGACTTTCCAGATAAATATATAGCTGCTTTTTACATAAATGGAGGATAGTACAGATATATAAATGTGTATGTGATTTATATATGATCTAATACACATATTTCAGATTTAATAATATATATATATACTGAATCTAAAATATATCAGATCTAATTTTATGTATATATAATCTAAAGTACAGCCAAGAATTTTGTAGATATACTTTGTAATACTAATATTAGATACAATAATTTCCAAATAAGTATACTCTGAGTAAAATTTATGTACTATAAATTCATCAGTTTCACTCTTTAGAAATACAGCAAGAATGAACTTTGCTACTGACTTAAATAGTCGGCAAACAAGGTTAAACAAATGCATAATTTACCAAATGCTTAAGTTTGTAATATCTTCATCATTCTATTGACTCATGGTATCATATATACTTTCACTTTAGTTTCCTTAAGGAAACTATGGGTAATAAATGCTCACTCTTGCCATTCCTGAATGTGTAAGCCTTATTTTATGGTATTCTCTAGAGGTTAAACTTCACCAAGTGTTTGTTGCCTTTTCTATTCTTAAAATGGTAAAATGGTGCAATACTAGGAATTTAATGGAGAACTATGTAATTTCACTTAAATTCAAGAAAATCTTTTGTTTACATGAACAAATAGGATATGCAAAATAGTAACTTTTGGTAGAAATCTGGAGAATGGGGAAGAGCAAGGTAGCACAAGAAAAGAGTGAAAGGTAAGAGATTAAGAGTTAAATTAGGAAACTATTACAGTGGATCAAGGCACAATGCAGGCTAAAACTACACAATGGGAATGGAGAAGGGAAGGATTCCAGAACTTTCTGAGGGGATATTGATAGGTTTTCTTGACTTGTATTGAAAAGATTCTTGGCAGTCTCCAAATACCCACTGCTTCGGTGGTTTTTGAAAAACATCATGATGCCTAAGAGTTCAGCAGAATTTGCCTCTAACATCTCATTCTTTCAGAATCCTACTAGACATTTGCTAAAACATAGTCCATGGACAAGCAGCAACTACACCATCTGTGAACTTATTAGGAGGTACAGAATCATAAGCCCCACCTGAAACTAACTGAACAGAATCTTCATTTTCACATTTGATTCATATGCACATTAAAATTAAGAAGTACAATACCCTATGACAAAAATGATTTCTCTATGTACATTTTTGAGAGTCCAGAGACAGACACTGGCCTTTGAAACTTTGATAAGTCTTGTTCATATACATAAGAGCTATCTAGTCTTTCTTTGTGTAAAATAACCCTGCATCTGACCACTGTCCTAGTGGCCATGCCATGGCAATGATGGTAGATGGTGAGTATTTATTTAATTTCATCAACCACGTTCAAATGGTGGCTGCAGACTGAGACAGAACCAATACTTCCACTTTCCTTGTGACTCTGTCCATGCCACACCTAAGTCATGAACTAAGTCAACAGCTCTAGCCAAGCAAAAACAACAATAACAAAAATGAAGCCAAGAAGAAACTACCCTCACTAAAACAAACAGCCAAGAAAGCAAAGCTTCAGACAATTCCCTGGAGGTAATCCACAAATTCCCTGGATATGCTGATGTACAAAGTCCATCTAAAATGCCATTTACCCTTTATTTTCCGTTTGGCTCTTTTGCTGGGGACATATAATCTCATCTATAGCCTTCTTTCTGTTACTTCTCTTCTCCAAATGCAAGAATAATAGTATTTTATTGTTTAAATGTCTTCTATTTTTATGTTGTTCTTGGGTACTTGAGTGAATTTTCCATCAGTCTTTCAAGTTAAATGTCATAATTCTTAATGAACTGGTACTGATCTGTTTCACTTCTCCAGTATGCTTATCTGTTGTGCTTGCCCAAACAATCAAGGCCTACCAACTCACCTTAGTGAAATTGGTAGGAGATGTTACAAAGAAAACAAAAGTAGGCTGGCTATTTAGTTATCAAAATCTAAAGGACATATTCAAAATAAAATCTGATTAATCCTTCTAAGAGTATGCTATTTTACTCACTGGGAAGAGCTCACCATGACCGTCTCTGCAACAAAAGCATCATTACCTCATGCCCATCTCTTTCTATTCTAGGACATGAAAACTGAAGTGGGCAAATGATAATCCTTTTCTACATAAGAATCGGCCTCAAAAATTTGCCACTAAATGCCCAGTCTTAAAAAATGATTGGGTAGTAATGAAACAGATTGAAAGAGTTTCTTCAAAATTTGGTACTGTTTGGATCCACTTTGCTTATTGAGCTTTATTACTCTGGGACATCTTACCTAAGAATCATTAATCTTCTTTTTTATTTCCTAGTCAGTACCTGGGCTTGTTATTGAGGTTCTATGCTTTCTTTTTAAACTGGGCATAACTGATTCCACAGAAGGGGTTGGCTGAGAATCCACAGAACTTTTGCTTAACTCATTTTTATTGAACAAAATCCAGAATTTTAGTCAAGTGTTAGCCATTAATCACATGCGAGTGGGATCATTAAAATTTCCTTTACCTTCCAGAACTGCGGGTCATTATAGAATCATAAGGAGTGAGCTCACTTAATAATCTTTACAATTACATTAAAGCAATCATTTTCATAAGTCTTAGAAGAAGCTTTTAACTATTACTTGAAGAGCATATTGGAATGCTAGAATGTATTACATTGTGTTATTATAGATGTGACTTGTGAATTTAAAAAAACTGTTCTCTGACTCAAGGCTCTTAGGAGCTATCCTTTCCTGCTTGCATAGTTATGTTTAACACAATCTGTGATTGTGTTTAATACACAGCAAGGAGAGATCTTATTGCTGGAATTTAAATTCCAGTATCATTTCTTAATTACTTACACTCTTAACTTTATAGAAAATTGAAGAGAAATGCAATATTTTCTACCGCAATTAAGAACAACAATTGGTGACAATTTAAGGTGAGTCAGTTAAGGAGAAAAACAAAAATGAATCCCTCCTCTAAATTATGATCGCCTTTCTCTTTTCTTTTCTTGTAACCACTTCTCATCTTTGACTTTGAAACCCAACAGTTTAAACTTGGTTCTTATTTCAGTGGGCTAATCCCCTTTCATAAATCATGCTCAAGAGCTGAAATAATTTGCACATCATTTAAAGAGTATTTGCTTTGAAATATTCACCTCAAGCCCTTTTGTATATCCTTTCTCTCTAAAGATTTGTAGTATTTGTTTTGTTCTCTGAGGTATAAAAGACCTGGATAAACTTTATTCCTGTTGTTTCAAGATTAGTTAACGAAAATGCATATTAATTCAGCAGGGATGGGAACAAACCTCAGTAAAGATGATCATACATATGCCTCTCGGGAATAGCAGAGTACAAAATGTCAGTCTTCAAATCTCCTTGGACTTGCTCAAAAGAGCATTGAGGGATTTAAATTTCCAGAATATGTCTACAAATGTATTTTCTTTGTTGTGGAGAACAGGAGCTATCCTGATTATTTTTCCCCAGAAAATTGATTTAATTTGTATTTGAACAAAAACTAAGCTGTCTACAAAGTGGCTCTTCAGGAATGTAGAGGAAGGC
The DNA here is from genome assembly GCF_006229205.1 of Suricata suricatta. Classification (NCBI taxonomy): domain Eukaryota; kingdom Metazoa; phylum Chordata; class Mammalia; order Carnivora; family Herpestidae; genus Suricata; species Suricata suricatta. Next base: position 83,465,479 of record NC_043702.1, on the reverse strand, counting down.
TGCCCCAGAAAAGGCGAATTTAACACAAGAAACGATATAGCCGATACGCCAGTGGATTTTTAACTTACTTAGTTTCAGACCTCCAATCCCCAAATAAAACTGAACAGAAGTCATTTTTTTCCCTACAACCAAGTAGAATTGAAAGGACCCCATAAAATCAGAAGTAAACATATTTAGGTAAGATTCAATGACATCGTTACATGTATGAACTCCAATTTAACAGTTTGTTGGTAGTTTACCAGAAAAAAATGCTAATTTCTCCGAATGTTATTTTGGTTTTGTATGTTAAGATGTTCCCTGTTCTTTTCTTCAACTGAAAATGACCATACACTTTGGCACTTAAGTGCTTATCCGGAAATGACTAAGTAGATTTGGGGGTAATAAATCACTCATATGGGTCCAGCCACCCACAGTCTTGTTCCACTTCTCTTCCTTACAAGTGTAGTAATAGACATTTCCACAGTCCTCAGGGTGCCAAACTTTGTACCATTAGGAAAATCTGCAAGTGGCTTGATTTATCTTCCTCACTCAGTTAGCGAAGACCCAACTAAGTAAAAATCAGCAGGAATAAACTTGACTTGTTAAACTTTTTTAATAGGGAGATGAAACAATTAGAACTTTCCTCCTTTGCCACTTCAATTTACTTTGGATGTGAAGCCCCTCGTGAAAAATATTCAGATGAGATCTCAAATTCTAGGTGCATGGTTGGATGATGCTGACTCTGACTTTTCATTATACACAGAGGAGTGTCTGCTGTTTGCAATTAATCCAGACACAATCCTCCTGGTACTTTGGGAGGAATGTGGAAGGAATAGCCATTTTATACGTTGTAAACTCCTAAATTACCCTAAATTAGCGGCACTATTAATCGGACACTTACATATAGACAGGATCTGCTTATTGTGTAGGCTCATCTTCCCCTGATGGAGAAATCAATTAAATATTTAGGATGTGGAATACCTTCCAGGTTGGATAATGCATTTCATTTAGATTATGGCCCTCCAATCCGAAACATTAAAGGGGATCTTAACGGATGGAAGCACATTACTGTCTCTTGGATTGGGCGCATTAACACTTTAAAAATGAATGTGCTTCCTAGGATTTCCTATTTGTTCCACCAGCTGCCTGTCGATGCGCCAGATAAACAGTTTAAGGATAAGTATGTAAAAGATGCATGTGCGACATTCTGTGTGCTGAGGTGCACTCTTGTAGGAAAAGTTCCCAACTGTGGCCCCTCGCGGTGGCTGTCAGTGCTCTAGCAATTTCACATGATAGGGCTCATTTGATCATGAGAGAGTGGGAGGGAAAGCCAAAAAGGAGATGCACTGACGCCTTTCACAAAGGTTCTGTGGATTTCTAATCTCGTATCATTTCTTCCTAAAACTTAATTAATAACTAGTGATCATTATAAGAAAATATTGGGACAATATGGTGAAATTTGAAATAAACATAAGCTTTCCCATTATATAAATGTTTGGCATGAAGATAATCATTTGATTCTCATTCCAGGACCATTACTTGGGGGCTACATTTATGAACAATGTTGTAAGAACAAAGCTCTGGTGTCTCCCATGCCACAGAAGCATGGCAAAGAAAGAGCTGGCATTTTGATAGAGTGCTTACCAGGCTACAGGCTGTGTCCTAAGCAGTGTGCAGTTCTCTTGATCCTGTCAATAACCCTATGAGGTACAAAGGTATTATTATCACCCTCATTTTATCTATTGGGTAAATGAGGTGCTGAAAGTTTAATGATCATGCTCAAGGTTTCGCCGCTAAGAACTGGCAGAATTGGGATTCAAAACGGAACATTTTGACAACAGCCTGGAGTCATAACCATTGTTCTGTGAGACCCCAGGTTCTAGAGTGAGGCTGAAGTTTTTGGCTTACTTGCTAGCTCAAAAAACTTTGAGCCTGTCACTTAGCCTCACATGTATTCTGTTCTATAATCTTGAAAATGACAATAATAATAGTACCTACCTCAATGCGTTGTTTGGAAGCATAAATTAGATTATGTTTGTGATGTTTACAGCAGTGCTTGGCACAATGTGAGCACTGAATAGGTGTTAATAATAACATTACTACAAGTATTTTATTTTCTGTCATAGTATTTTGGAGAGTTATCCTAATGTGGTTAAGAAAAGGATACTTTAGAGATAAATAATTGAAATCTTTAAAGATGAACATATTTTTTAAAAATTCCTTTGGACTGGTGGGGAGTAAATAATATACTGAATGACTTCTAGAAGACAGTAATCTTCCTGAACTGAGTCAGATGTTTGTCCTCTTTTCTTTCTGTTTATAAAAGTCTTGATTCACAGTTCACATAAATCTATCATATTATGGTGACTTAGTGAAAACAAATTTATCCAATCATAAAAGGGATAATGAAGATAGGGGTCCATTTCTTTGTTTCTAGAGACAGACTCCTCATGCCAAATCTGATACAACACATCCTTTAGTGTGTTTGCCTTGCTTCAGAAGACAGGAGAAAACTCAGCTAACTGGTATAACTACATAACTTGGATAGTCATATTGAGAGGGTTCAACCTTGGCACTAGAATATGGAATTATAAAGTTCAATGAAGTTGCAGAAATTTAACTGAAAAGAAATTACTTATTAGCATTTTGACATGGAATAAACTAAAAAGGAACAAATTGATCCTTTCAAAGTCGGGTGGAAAAAATGTTCCAGAAGCCTTCCTCTGTAATCACTGTCATTGAGAAGCCCTGAGGCTTACTTGTGAGTAATTGATACCTAGACTTCAGGCTCACATGTAAATAAAGCTGCTATTTTAAGGGCTTGTCAAGAAAGTTAGGAATTAGTTGAAGCTCTTTTTCTACTCAGTCCTCCACTAGCTTTTCACTACTGGGTCAAGTTTATTGTAAATCAGGGGTGAATCAATCATATGCAGACGCTTTTACCCTTTAAATATATTTGGAAGAGTAATGGGATAAAATCAGAATCTAATACTCAAACAACCAGAAATGTGCTTTATTTTGCTAAGAAAACAGCCTGTTCAACAACGACTCTATATTGGTTTGTTTGTGTGTTTATTTGGAGATGCTAACAGTGGAGCTAAGTTCCTCATCTACTCTTAAGCTTTGCTTTTCTTCTTCCCTGCAGGTGCTTAGAAGAGAGCCTAGATATAATATATGATCTTGAAATATATGATCTATTAGACCAAAGATGCCTAACAATCCATATGACTTATTTAATTTTAAAAACAAAATGGTAAAAATGTAAACCACAGAGTGACAAGTTAACTGGGTGTTGTAGAAAAAGTTAGAATAATTATAAATGCAATAATAATTTTGCATTTTCTATTGTTTTATGTATTAAAATTAACTATATTAGGTAATGATATGAAGTAAACAAAGATATAAAGTAGTAAGGCTAAATTCACTTCCAAAAAGCTAAAGCATTTTCTTCCTACAGGGGAAAATTTTTTCAAATCAATCTTTGCATATAAACATCAAGGTTAATTTAAAAAGTATAAATGTCAGATATGCCATGTGCTGTTTTAAGCACATAGCATGTATTTTCTTTTTTATCATCTTTCAAACACCCTGTATGTCTGGAATAATTTTGTATTCACTCATAGAAGAGGAAAAATAAATACTTTAGTTTTGTAACCTAGAATGTAACTGAAGCAGCCTAACACAAAACACATGTGGCATCTGTTAGGCTTCATACAATTTTGTTTTTAGTTTGTCTTGCCTTTCTTTAAGTTTTATTTGTTGATATGTATAAATAATTATAATATTGGTAAATGATTTTTGTACATGTGTTTTGAAAGGTAAAAAGATTTTTATACAGATATAAATACATGTGGATATGTATATAGTATATAAAAATACATCTTAAGGGCAATATTGACAGATGGAAAAAGCACAAATGTCAAGAGAAGTTGATTTAGGAAGTAATATATAATAATAAAAGTTAAATCTAGCATTTATTGATTTAACAGATGGTGAGTTGAAAAGTAAAAACAAAATCTAAAGACGTAATATAATTTTTAAAATTAGTGAGATTATTTTACAAACTTATAGTGAAGTTTGTTAACTTCTAATTATATTTTTAAGTCTAACTTTTAAATTCCCAAATAATTTACTACTTTCATGTAACAGTTCTTGTTTAGAAATCTGCATATGTACAAATAATTAGTATTAGAATATGAAATTTAACCTTAAGTAAATATTCATAAGTTATAATAGAGGTAAATGAACATATTCTACATAATTGTACTGTTGATTAATAACTATGCATCAAATTTTGTACCCTAAGTACAGACACTATGTATTTTTAATTATCCACATAGTATTTATTATAATCAATCACATATTAAAGCCACAAAGATATTTTTTATGCAGAAATGATAAAGAAATGTGATCTGAGTAAGATATAATAAAATGTATAAAAATTGAAAGTCAGAATGAGATATTAAACAAAATAGCTCAAGTCACTTGTTGATTAAAATAACATTTCCTTCAATTGCTTTGGTCCTAGAGAAGAGTCCAAAAAACATCAAATTTAAAAGTATGCAACCAAAGATATATTCAGAGGCAAATGCATAGTATTAAGTATTTTTAATATTAAAAAGGAAGTAAAATGAGTTTATATTTAACTCAAGAAAAAATTTTAAAATGAGTACAAATAATGAGAGACACCTGAAGGTAGAAGTGATAAAATAAAGGAAAACAATAAATTAGAAAACAAAAAAATAAATCATTGTTGAACTAAAGGGCAGTTCTTTGGAAAATAATCTTATTAAAAATAAAATTAAAATAATGGAAAAATCTAATTGAAAAGAACACGAAGTGCAACTAACTAAAATATAAGATGTGAAGAGGATACAGAAGCAGTTAAATTTCAAGACAGTATACAAAATTTTATTGTGACAATGGAACACCAATGAAATAAGTTATTTTGGAAAAATTAACTAAAGTAACTAAGAAAACATGTAGAATATCTAAATATATTCCTTAAAAATCTGCCTCAAAAATGTTGCAAGTCTAAAAGTTCACTGATGAGTGGTATTAATTTCCTAAAGAACAGTTAATTTTCATGCCATTCCAAAGGACACAAATAATTAATGAAAAAAACCTTAAAATACACATATAATCAAGGAATTAAAAATTAAAATAATAGCATACCACTACCACGACAGCCACAGAAGCCAGGAACAGCAGGAGTCTGCATGGAAATTACTAAATATGACCAGAGCTTCAATCTTGATTTTCCAGTAAGTTTCCCAAGGGACCCTGCTCTGGAGACTTGGACACAAACTCTTTAAGCACTACCAGCAGTGTCTTCAGAAAGCAATATTCCTATTGAAAGAATGATGATCATAGGCCATGGGAAAGAATACTCTGAAAGTTCTTCAGGCCCTTAACAGTGGAAAATAGACTTCTTAGATCTGTTAAGAACTCTAGATTTTGTCAACTAAAATCATTAAGACAGATATCAGTGTGACAAGCAGCTACAGAGAAAGGAAATTTATTCCCTTCTTCCTAATGTTTTCCTCTCCATTGTATTTTTCTAATATTTTATTTGTTATTGAGACAGAGAGAAACAGAGCATGAGTGGGGGCAGTGAGAGGGGGAGACACAGAATCTGAAGCAGGCTCCAGGCTCTGAGCTGTCAGCACAGAGCTTGTTGCAGGCTTGAACCCACGAACTGTGAGATCATGACCTGAGCCGAAGTCGGCCACTTAGCCAACTGAGCCACCCAGGCTCCCCTTCCTCTCCATTGTAGATGAACCATTACTCATTGCTTTAAGGTCAAGACTCAATCGCTTTGGCACTTCACAGCAAATAAATATGACAACACAGAACAACTTTTGTGGAATGTTGGTTGCAATACTTGGTCTGTGATCAGTTTGTGATAATGTATGTAAATAATGGTAAACTAATCAAGGTGGTTATGGCCACCTGAACTCTCACTGGCTAGTACACCGTGGTAATTTTTTAATGGAAACAATTAGCTAGGTTTTCTTTAGTCAGGGAATTAATGCTCTGAAAATCATTCTAGCAACATTATTGCAATGTATGGGGACATAGTTTTATATATTTTTAAGATTGGTAATAGCTTGGGCTAGCCAAGAGGGAGACAACTTTTAATAGCCTGTATCCTGTCATAACAAGGGATATCAGATTAAGACTTGAAGACTTCAAGAAGGTTATAGTGAATGCTGTCTCAGCTATGATGGAGTACAGACGTAGGATGACGAGTAGCCATAGAAGATTCAAGTTGCAAAAATTTGCTTTTCCCAGCATCCAGTCCAAGTCAGAGGGTCAAGGCAGTTGCATATGATTAAATGCCAAAATGATGCCTCTAGTTAAATGGGAAATAAAAGAATGCATCCTGCCCTGTAACAACTTGAATCATAAAGATGGAATAAGTCATAGGATTCCAAATCTATCATTTAAAAACAAAAACAAATTAAAAGGAAGGAAACATCACATTTTTTCAGGGATCTTGTCATCAAATATTACACTTCCTTGCATGAGAAATATGCAGATATAAAAGCATATGCGTGTGTGTGCAGGTTTATATATAACTTCTATCTTTATTGTATATATAAGCTTTCCATGAAGCAATTTGGAAATGAGCACTGAGAGTCTTAAAAATTTGTGCTCTCCAAACTAAATTTTAGTTCTAGAAATCTGTTCAAAGGAAATAATAACAACAGTCTCAAAGTCTGAGTTAAAGTGCTGTTGAGCTCAGTGAAAAAACTGAAATAATCCAACTGCCAACAGTGGGCACTTGTTAAGTAAGTCCTAGTGTATTCATATGATGGGATGATGTAGCCGTGAACAGTTTTGCTTTCAAAGAATAATAGCAAAATTATTTTGCATGGTGTAATATGAAGTGCAGGGGAAAAAACAGCTATATGACTTGTTTGATAAGATGTATGAAAGCAGCAGGACACCTGGGTGGCTCAGTCAGTCAAGCCTTCAACTCTTGATTTTGGCTTATGTCATGATCTCACAGTTGCGGGATCCAGCTCTGAGTGCGCTCTGCACTGGGTGTAGAGCCTGCTTCACATTCTCTTTCTCCCTCTGCCCCTCCCTTGCTGCGGGCTCTCTCTCTCTCAAGAGAGGAAGGAAGAAAGGAAGGAAGGAAGGAAGGAAGGAAGGAAGGAAGGAAGGAAGGAAGGAAGGAAGGAGAAGAGAAGAGAAGAGAAGAGAAGAGAAAAAAGAAAAGAAAAAAGAAAAGAAAAGAAAAGAAAAGAAAAGAAAAGAAAAGAAAAGAAAAGAAAAGAAAAGAAAAGAAAAGAAAAAAGAATGAAAGCAGGAGTCTGGCCTGTTTGTTAAGAGATATATGTACAAAGTAAGGGCTCAGTAAATACCTGTTCAATATGTGAATATAGGATGTAAAAAACAATAGACTAAAGTAGCAAGAGCAACAGTGGTTGTTAACTCTAAGTAATAAAATTGCCTTTGCTTTATTTTATTGTTTTATTCTTTGTTCTTTTTGTGTCTTCTAAATTTTTCACAATAAATACAAGTTTGTTCCTAAATTCAGGAAATTTTAAGAATAGGACATTATTGCAAAGGATGGACATTATGTAAAGGGAATATACCTTTAAAAGTGCCTGCTATGCTGTGCTTATGAGTATTTAGCTCTTCTCTGCTCAGATTTGAAACTCTTAGGTCTGTTCACCTCAATTTTCTCCCTCAAATTTTACCTACTTGGTCATGTGACTACTATACAGTAAAATACTGAATTGCGAGTAACTTACTCTGCGAGTATCCCATAAGGCAAACAAACATTTCTAACAAATTTTAGCTTCATAAACGAGCGATGTCTTGAATACAAGTAGTATGTGAGGCCGAATGTCACATGATCACAACTGAGCCAATGGTTCTTGAAATTCGCTTTGATATACAAATGCTTTGGATTACGAGCATGTTTCCAGAATGAATGATGCTTGCAAACCATATGTATATATTATCACATAAACATATATATATACATATATCAGGTATACATACATATTTAGACACATAATGACTATAATATATACTCTTAGTTTTATTAATTTTACTTTATCCTCTCCATACTTGAAGGCATGAATGACATATATCTGAAATATGTAAATCTAGACACTGAAAACATAATTTCTCATCCAAAATCTAGAATGTAAAAGGTTATAAGACAAAGTACTTGAATACTGTTTAATAATAATCTTTACTGCATATTAACCATACCTTAGAAATGAAGCAAAAATTGTGATCTGTTAGTTCATATGGCAATCATGTTAGGGTCATTATTCTCTTTACTATCATTTTTTTCTCTCTCAGTTGTATTTAACCCACGAATTGATGCACTTTTCTGGGAAGATCTTACTTAAATTTTGATCCTTTCTAACTAACATATATGTGTGATTCCTCCTCTCGTTGACAAGAATGAAATGAGACAATGAGGAGAAAGCCAAAATATTGCCACTTTGGAGGACTTTTAGGAAAGGAACCCAGAGCTCAGATGGCCTCAGGTGGTTCTATGAGTTGTGCCATGATTCAGGGCAATGGGACTGTATTGCAGGGGCTGAAGAGTTGGCAGTTCCTGAAATAGGTCCGCCACCTTTGACGGAGGGGAACAGACACACAGAGCAAAGATAAAACACCTAACATCAGCCCTGGGATAGAAGTCCCTACTTCTGAGAAAGCTTCCCTTTAATCTGAAGAAAGGCTTTAGCTCTTTCTTTTAATTTCAAAATACCTTAGTGAGTCTAGAAGGCTCAAGCCCACCTTTACATTAAAATCCTTGAGCATTTAGGTCTAAGTTGTCTTGTATTATTAGAGTACTCTTTCACTTTGGCACATCTGTAGGTCAGTGCATTGTGGTGTAAGATCTTCATTTCCCTGAATTTAGAGGAAACCCCAGGGTACCCAGATATGTAGCATTTCCTCATTTGGACTACATGGTATAAGGGCTAACATGAATTTACTTTTGCTACCATTAGAGAAATGTATTCTTTCTACCATTATTTAAAAAAAAGCAAACTAAAGTAATGGACTAGTAAATGTAAGAAATTCACTGGGAATATTTTTAAATTGACAAATAAATGATCTATTGTTTAATGTCCCCTTCCTTCAGCATGACCTAAAGTACCTTTATCTATAAAGAAAAATACAATATATGTAGAAAAAAAAGATGCTAATTAATTCTGCTTCTGAAATTGCCTGTAAATATAATTTCCCTTTGGGGGGTCGGCAGAACATCAAACAAATGGGCATTTACACTGGCTCCAATAGGACCAGAAGCTCACCATTAAAAATGGACTGTGTGCAGGTGCACATGAAATGTAAATATGGTTGTGGTAAAATGTATAATATAAACTGGAGTTGAGGCGTTGACTCATCATCTCCATTCTGCCAGGGATTTTTGTTGCTTGCTTGCTTGTTTTTTGTTTGGGTGTTTTTGTTTTATTGTTGTTGGGTTTGGGGGGAGGTTTGTTTGTTTGTTTGTTTATTGGTTTTCTGTTTTGGCTTGGTAGTGGAAGTTTTTCTTTCTAAAAATGACAGGCTTAAAGTTTTTAACTTTGGAAAAACACTTAGCTTAAAAGTCTGCAAAGAAGAGATAGCTCTTGATCATTAAATCTCTTGCATCAACAATGATATGGAAACACAAAGATTTACTGAAAGTTAAATATATTTCACATTACCCCAGTCCAGTCCAGTCCATCCATCCAACTACTTATGCAATATGTTAGACACTGTTTGCCTTAGAAATGTAATTGTGAACAAAAGAGAGTAGCTTACTTTCTTTAAAAATGTCCTACGTGTAAGAGAAAGTGGACCCAAAAAACATAGTCACGTGCACTGAAGATTGCCAGGTAACTGAGATTATACCTAACCAACCTTCTACTTTTACAAGAGACAAAATTTAGACCAAAAAGGCACTGTATAAGTTAGGGTTCAATCAGAGAAGCAGAACCACTTCCAGTAGGAAGGATGGACAGATGGGTGGACAGATGCACAGACAGAAAGACAGCTAGAGAGAGATAACAAGGAACAATTGTGGGGCTGGCTCAGCAAGTCTGAAGTCCATAGGGCAGTTAGTCAGGGGAAGTTCCTGTGCCTTGGAGTTCCTCAAGCAGAAGCTATTTGGAGTCTCTGACCTCGAGGAAGGTATCAACCCTCTTTTATTTATTTTTTTTTACTCTTTTTTTTATAATAGTTTATTGTCAAATTGGTTTCCATATAACACCCAGTGCTTCTCCCCACAAGTGGCCCCCACCATGACCATCACCCTCTCCCTCGCTCCCCCTCCCCTTTCAGTCCATGGTTCATCTTCAGTATTCAGTAGTCTCCCTTGATCTGTGTCCCTCACTCTTCCCCACTCTCTTTCCCCTTCCTCTCTTTTAAAGAGTCTACTTCCAATTAACTTAAAGTCTACTGATTACAGACTTTAATTTCCTCTGCAAAATCCCTTCACAGCAGCACCTAGATTAGGGTGTGATTGAATAACTAGGGTCTGTAGTGCAGCCTACTGAGGTTGACACATTAAAAAGCCATCACAGGCACATTCATTTCCACAGTGTCACACAGCTGTCAAGTGGCTGGAAAAAATTAGAATGAGCTCCCTTGCTTTCTGCATTTCATTCTGTGATGGTAGACCTTGCAGAAACTCACACACTTCTCTGTTCTGTTCATGAAGACATCTCCCTCCCATAGCAAAATTCTACTTTCACCTACATGTCTCACCCTTTTTCCAAAAAACAAGATTATAAAGTGACTTTTGGTCTTGGAATGGCTATAAATTTAATTATATTTTAATCAAAACCACTTATTTAGCTTTGATTTGGTGAGACTGATGACAGTCAAGGCCAACTTAGCTGGAACTTCTTGAGTCTTGGAAGTGAAGCCTATTGTACTATCAGAAAAAGTTGAATAACCTCTAAAAATTTATTAAATTGATGTTAGAAGAATCAAGTCAGTGATAATCTCTTTATATTTATTTTAGTGGTGGCCTAGTAAGTTAGATATAATTTGATAGACATAAAGAATAGACTGAAATTATAATAATTTTATAGAAAATGGAGTTTTAAATTTTAGTAAACAAAACAAATTATGTTAGTGATTGAAGACATACAACAACACAACCTAAAATGAATTTTTATTAATATAGCAAACATATTATGGCAAACATAAAAAACAAAAAATTAATAACTTAGTAAGTCTTTGTATATTCATGTAAGTTTAGAAAGCTATGCTTAGTCTCACCAGAAAAGGTATTTATATTTCTAAATGTAAATAACAGAGATTTCTATGACAATTTCTATGCAAGAAAACTTCTGTTACAGTGGAAATGATATAATCAAGGCTAGTTTTGCTTCCTTACTGACTAATTATCAAACCATCTCAAGCAGTGTGTTTTGGAGGAGTATGGCATTTCTAGAGATTTCTACTATAGGCTGCACCCTCATAGTGTTTCTTAGTTTCTTTTCCCTTTACCATAGGTACTTATAATGTCAAAATCCTATTGATTGTCTTTGGATTTCCACATCAACTTAAAGCCTTTTATTGGATAATTTTCTTTCTCTTATAAGAAAATCCTTTTCATCTTCCATAAAGCAGCGATATCCTTTTATTATAACAAGTTTTACTTTTGCAAACATTTTAAAAACTTTTCTTTTCAAATAGGTCCTTAGGTTAATGAACATGTTTTACCTTCAAAATGTGGAGATGGACAGGCTTCTCCCACCGTTACCTCAAAATGGCTCTCATGGGCCCCTTTGTAACCCATTGCTCCATTCTTTCTCTTTCCCCGATTTCTTTCCTCCTTGACCTTTTCCTATTTTTGTTCTTCAGTGACTTTCCATTAACCTTTTTAAACATACTTTCATGAGCACTAGCCAAAAGATCCAAGATGAATCAGGAGAGAGAGAGAGAAGAGGAAAGAAGAAACGGTGGGTGTTGTGAACTGTTTTTGCAACTACCTCTCATTTCCAGGGCTGCATCAAAATCCCAGTATGTTTGCCAACATGGTTAAATTAGTGAAAAGCAAGGGTCTTGGTAATAAGAAGTCTACAATCCTAGAATTATAGATAATTGCTCGAATCTTTATTCTGAGATTTTTTGAAAAATAATAGTCACTGAAGTCTCCTTCACTGTGTTGATATCTGCATTTTTAGGGTGTGACTGACACAGTATTTTAAAATCCTCATTTACACTTTTTTTTTAGCAGAAAGCTATGCTGATATATTACATATAAAAAAAGCATAAAATGTTTGAAAATATAATTACCTTTTGGATGCTAAGGAAGTGCGAAAAAGTATAAATATGTTTTTCTTTACATCACTACTTTTTGACATCTCAGCACATAAAAATTAAGTAATGGCCACCTTTTGTTATTTTGGCCACAGTGACATTTTTAATTAGCTTGAGTGTCTCCATTTGTGCTTAGGTATGACACTTTTCAGAAGCCCAAATTCACATCAACTCTCTAGTTCCTTCTGCAAAGAAGACAGAAAATCCTTCACGTGCCTTAAATGCTTGGTGTCTCTCTTTAGGGCTCTATTGACAGACACTCATGTTTGCCAGTCAACAGACCATTCCTTGAACGGCACTGACAACATAGAAAGTGAATTCTCTCTTTACTTCTCCTCATCCCCAAAATGGGTTTTATTTTGTTGCTACCTTTGTAGTTTGCTTTTGTCACACTGGCTGGCGCAGGGCAGGTGGGGAGTTGCTTGGGATCTTAGCGAATACCCCAGGATGATAAAGTTATTTCAGAGGAGAACTTTTATTTTGATTGGCTATTGTATTTTCCGTCTGTCATGTTTCCCTACTTCCATATAGGAGGACAAATTATTTGGGCCAAACAATACAGTGCAGTTTGGAAACAATTGGCTTTTATGGGCACAATCTTATTCTTTACATATCCATTTTTTTTAAATTGTGAAAATCAAGCCAACTTTTTTTTTCAAAACAATGCAGTTTCTCAAGACTCATGGAAAAGACAGCTTGAATTGAATTTTTTTTCAATTTCAGCCTTTGAGGGAAAAGAGTTAGTTGTATAAATCCAGCATATATATTTGTTCAAACATTCCTGCACTGTGTTTTAAGTATTAGTGGAAAGGAGTATTTTACATGATGGGTTTTGTCTTCTAGTGTAGTTCTTCAAGTTCCTGACTCTTAGTCCTATACTCATAAATCAAGCATATTCAGGCACAAAGCAGGTAATTGAGGGGAGCCATTTGCTCAGTAATTCCATCCTGTCTTTCTTGCACACATTTGCAAATGTAAGTGATTTGCATCTGTGCAGACGCCCTTGAGGGGCTTGTCTATCCTCACGTCATTTTTAGACATCCAAGAAGTTTTTTGTAAAGCTCTCATTCTGTGCTGCCAGATGGTTGATGCCACCACACAACACCATATTTTGAGCAAGGAGGACCAGTTTAGCAGGTAGAAGAAACAACACCCATTACAATTATTGTCACATCTCCCAATTCGGTAATGGCAAAATGTACTTCTCATCACATGTTCATTCCAAACGCAAAAATGAGTAAAATTGATATGGTTTTCCTTTTACACTAAGAATTGGGCACAGCTGCTCCCTTACAAACGTTAAAAGAAGAAAATACAAGATAATAACATCTTTAATTTGTCATGTTTCTCAGCATCTCTTAGAAAAATAGCTTCGTGATACATGTCTCCGTGGCCTGAAAACACCTACGTTTGCTACACTTTTAAGCACCACTTTCCTTCATATTATAATTATGAGAGAGGAGAGATTTCTAGCAAACAGAAAGATTTTAGGATCCAAGGAAGAGGATCTGAACACTTGAAATAATGCCTATTCATACTGTTCAATTCCATGGTTTCTTTTGCAGTCTTTTGTTTGACCATTATTCTGTATTGTTCATTTACCTTGCCTGGGGGAAAAAAAGATTAAAAAAAGCTATACACATGGCAAATATTAGGTAAAGATAAACAGTTTAAATACTTGCTAGACTTTCAATTATTTGTTCTTTCCCATGAAATGAAGATGCATTGATCAGATAGGTAACAGTAGTTAGCTTTGGACTATAGGATCTTTAGGGATTTATATACACCATAAATTAATTTATAACAAAATAGACATTTCTTACTAGATTAAAAAAAACTTTAAAAGAAACTCAAATGTCCAAAACTGTTGTTTTTTTCCATCAGAGAGATTTGTTAGAAACTTTCCTGAGAACACCTTCAGATCACATCATAGACACAATACATAATTTAAGTTATTAAAATTTTCCATTTAGGTGTACAGATCTTATAGATGCAACTATTTTAAAAGAAGAACAAGATTTTCATGGAAAAATATGAATTATAAAGTAGTTATATTGAGTCTTTATTGCTAATGCACAAGGGGTTCAGAACCATAATGACGATATTGGGCACTTAAGTCATTAGGCTGTCATATTACAGCAAAATTATTTGTACTATATAATCAGTTTCCTTTTTTATATTACACAGATCTAAGCTTAGTTCATCTATCTTTGCCATTACAGTACTACTTTGTTGTTGTAAATACCTATTTTTTAAAGATGATTTGAGTATGTTCATCGTAGTTCAAGTTCATGTTTATTAGACCTTTGCTTCCTTAAAGCTGGGAAACATGATCGAGGGAAGTTTGCTATCTGCTTCACAGTGTCCTGTCTGATTATGTATTGCTTCACAGTGTCAATTGCTATATAGTTTATATCTTAAGTACATACATGCACACTAAAAATTTCAAGGGAAATGGGAGGCAGTTTCTTTTATTTTCTTTTATCTTTTTTCTAACAATATTTTCATCTTATTCATCATACTTAAGTCACGATCTTGCTCTTAAAATTAAAGTGAAATTCTCTTTATATTCAACATTTTTAGAGACTTTTAAAGATGAACATTTAAAAATGATACCTGATGATTATTTTCAATGAGAACAAAATCATTTGGGGGAAAAATAAAGTTGAACCTGAAAGCTTCAGCTGAAGACTAAAGTGAATATGGCTTTGGTTTTGATAACTGGTTCTAGAATTTCATAAACCTATTAGAAATGGATGTTATTATTCAACTAGTCAAACTTCTCAGAATTGCTTTGCTTGTATTCAATGTCATGATGGACTGGGTTTTTTTTTTTTATTAAATTCTAGGTTTTATATAGGGTACAATATAGCTCACGGGGCCCATAGAACGTTTTGGGTTCCTTTGTGAGTGTGTGTGTGTTGCGTGTGTGTGTGTATGTGGTGTATGTGTGTGTGTGTGTGTGTGTTTGATGTAAAAGTTGGGAGACATATGTACTTCTGAGTTCGAATAATTTTCCCTGAGACTATATGAATTGATTCCCATACTGAGAAATGGCATACAAGTAAAATCAGTAGTCTATTCAAATCATTGTACAGTCAAGTCAGCTAAATATATGGCAATTAAGAGCAAAACCAAACCTCAAACTGAACAAAACCAATTTATCCTGTAGTCAAGTACTCCAACTTTTCTCCCCAGACCAAAATCATGATTTAAGGAATACATCGTAAACCAGACAGTGCCTACCCCATCCTCCTGATCTTAAAACAGGTCATCTGAAACTGACCCTTTGTGAGGCTGTAAATTTCGTATTTTGCCATGAGTTTTCAAAAGTAACGTTATGTTTGCTAGGAAGGTTAAGTAAGCATTTCCACTTTGAAACTATTATAACTATCCTGAGCCCAGATTATACACTTCAGTCACCTAGCCCCTGAGAAACTATAGTTAAATCATTCACACCTTCCAGATAGATTTTAGGGTTTGGTTATAAAACTAGTTGGAGGGAAGACGAGCATGTTTCACAGACAGCCTACAAAATAGGCATACTAGAATTCAGAAGTCTAGTTATTGCAGATAAAAGAATAGAGTGTAACTCATTTGACCTGTTCTATCAACTTGAGATACAGTGAGTCATCTTGATTTTTTCCTCATTGTCATCTGTGATGAATCACTGTGGATCCCCATAGAAATTGTCCTACTAGGATACGAACACAAAGCCAGGTGAAGAAAGAACTGGAAATACAACTCCCATCAGAAAACGTCTCTTGTTTGGGGGACTCTTAATTTTTGTCACAGGTGCATGGCTTTGCAGTTGAAAGCTACCTCTCCTGACACATCCCTGCCCACTACTGTGGTGAGGTGATCTCTGAGTCAGGTCACCATACCACCTGCAGCGATGCCCCACGCATGCACTCCAGGGAGCTCTCTCTGTCCTGACGCATGCCCATGTTCAGACATGACACCTAGGGGCTCGCTCTAGAACGGCACTGTCCAGTGTGGTTGTCATTAGCCATGTGTGGTGACTGAGCATTTGAAATACTGCAGTCTGAACTGAGATGCACTGGCTCTAGGTATGACAGACCCACTGGATTTCAAAGACTTGGCACAAGAAAAATAATGTAAAATATCTCATTAATAATTTTTATATTGATTATATGGAGAAATGATAATACTTTAGACTGGATTAAACAAAATATGTTATTAAAATTAATGTCTGCTCTTTCTTTTTTGATGCGATTACTGGAATATTTATAGTTACCTATGTGAATGGTGCCACTTTAGGGGGTCTGCGACCTCAGCCACATGTAGGCCAGAGTCAGCCTCTCCAGGAGCCTTTGCACCTGCCCCTCAATCAATCTTTCTCTCCCTCTCTCTCTTTTTAAAATATTTTTCATTTATTTGTGGCACGTGGGTGGCTTAGTCGGTTAAGCATACAACTCTGGTTTTGCCTCAGGTCATGATCTCCCGGTTTGTGAGCTGGAGCCCCTCATTGGGCTCCATGGTGACAGTGCAGAGCCTGCTTGGGATTCTCTCTCTCCCTCTCTTCTGCCTCTCTCAAGCTCGTTCTCTCCCTCTCTCTCTTTCTCTTTCCTCCTCCTCTTCCTCCTCCTCCCCGCCTCTCTTTCCCTTCCTCTCTCCCTCTCTTCCTCCCTTCCTCTTTCTCAAGCTGGGGAGGGACAGAGAGAGAGAGTGAGAAAGAGAGACTCTCAAGCAAGGTCCACACTGTCAGTGTGGAGCCTAAGGCAGGGCTGTATCTGATACCACAAATCCTGAAATCTTGACCTGAGCTGAAATCAAGAGTCAGATGCTTAGACTGAGCCCCCCAGGCATCCTACTCCCTCTGTCTCTTAAACTGATACAGAAGGTTGAGTTGATCACCCTTGTGAACCTTCTCATTCTTATTATTGTTGGCCAAGCAAGTTTTCTACCTTTACATTATTTTCCTTCATCTCTCATTCACCTTCCTCCTAATAAGTACTATCTAGAGTACTTTTATTCTATCTTTGGTGTATAAGTATCCTTAGAAGATACTTAATGTGTTTTCTATATGAGTTCTCTTTCTCTTATTTAACTAAGATAGGAGGGATAACGACATGATTTCACACTCATATCTAGAAATAAGTGAATAAGTAAAGAATACCACAACTTTTTCTAGATGTTCACGGTTTAAAGAAAATGGCCTGGAATTAGGGTCTGCTTCTCTTATCTGTTGTGGATATAAGCTCAGAGTGTTTTTTAATGATAATAGCAATTATAATTTTCCTGTTCAATAGAATGTTAGGTGAAAATTTACTTTCCTGGAAGATAGGAAATGCATATTAAAAATGTTGAAAATAAAGGAATTAGAAATTTTATTTTTCTATGAAAAGACTTCAGAGAAATCTTGTATTCATTCAACAAATGTAGACTGAGCCCTTATCATTTGCCCAGCACTGTTTTAGGTACTGACACTAGAGTCTCTGAAAAATAAATACAATATGATAAAGTACAGGCAAACATTCTGCTCTTATGGTGCTAATATTCTAGTGGGGGAAATAGAGATGTCAAAAAATGAAATAAAATATCTACAAATGAGATAATAATATTTTAAAACTTTAAAAAATGGAAGGGAGATTGGGAACACCTAAGCAGGGGAAGGCTTGTGATTGTGAACAGAGAGGGGGATCCTCTGGATGATGATATTTGGGGGAAGACCTGAGGAAGTAAGAAAGGTGGCTATGTAAATATTTAAAGAAAGAATGCTTAGGTCAAAAGAAGCAGCATATGCAAAGGCCCTGAGCTAGGATGTGCTCAAGAAAAAATAAGAAGGCCAATGTATCTAAAATAAATTTTAAAAATGTTTCTTAATGTTTTAATTTATTTTTGAGAGAGAAAGAGAGAGACAGCTGAGCAGGGTAGGGTCAGAGAGAGAGGGAGACACAGAATCCAAAGACAGGCTCCAGGCTCTGAGCTAGCTGTCAGCACAGAGCCTGATGTAGGGTTCGAACTGTGAGATCATGACCTGAGCTGGAGTTGGACACTTAACTGACTGAGCCATCCAGGAGCCCCTAAAGTAAATTTGTGACTGACAATGAGTATTACCAGTCATTTCCATCTGGTGGTATGCTGTGGAAGGTTACCAAGTAGAAACTCATTCATTCCGAGTTTTTTTTTTTTACTCTATTGGTCAGAGCTAATCTTTCTTGAAAGTAGTGGATATGACCCTATGACCTGCATCAGCAAAGCAAAGGATCTTCCTACTAACCTATTCCCTCACCCCGTCCCCGCCATACACTGCTAATTCAGCTCCTCATGTCTTTAGATTTTCTCCAGAACTGACATTCCATCTGTAATTAATCAAGTGTTAAGCATCTTTAAATTTTTTTAATATACAAAAAATGTTTTGGTTGTGATTATTAACAGACCCATTTGTGTGCCCCGAGGCTGCATGGCCTGGGATGTACTTCTGACACAATTCTGATAATTATTACATAAGGTGATGTTGCTGCCATATTTATCAAAGCAAATCTTTTGGCGATTCTATTAGGTTAGACACAAGATTTAGATCTTAAGGTAATGTATAAAATAAGAGATTTTTATTATCATTATTTATAAAATTATTATTATTAGCAAAAGTGGTAATAGTACATGCATTCACCTGGAAGGATTTATACTGCCAGCACATTTATTTCCATCAAAACTGTAATTAATAAACACTCGTGCAGTTAGAGAATTTGGTATACAATGTGTGAAGTGTAAGAAAATGTACTCTGTCTCAACAAACAATTTTTAAGATTCTTCCTATGCCATATGGACACAGCTCTTTACTGATAGCTAATATTAATATAAGCTTAACATAATTTTTATATACATAGTCCAAATTTCTTCAGTGTCTGTATCTACTTTCTGTTAAGATATACCAGTATTATGATTTTTCATTGATTTTATTTTATTTTTAAAGCTTATTTATTTTGAGAGCATGTGCATGTGCATAAGCGGGGGAAGAGCAGAGAGAGAATCCCAAGCAGGTTCTGTGCCGTCAGCACAGAGTCCCATGCAGGGCTCAAACTGACGAACCTTAAGATCATGACCTGAGATGAAATCAAGAGTGTGACGCTTAGCTGACTGAGGCACCCAGGTGGACCAGTATTATGATTTTTATTTGTTAGTTCCCAATGCCCACAGACCATCTCCATTTGACTCACTTTTATAGAGTCCTGTGCAACCAGGAACTTATGTTAATGATGTTAAGGATGATGAAGGTGAGGAAGAAAGGGATGAAGAGGATAAAAACAGTAATCTACTTGTGTACATACAATGCATTGTGATCTTTTACATCATAATATTTAATCCTTATAACACTGCACTTGAGATATTTGTATCCCTAATACACAGATGAAATTGGGATTCAAGGTCGTGAAGTTACACACTTTCTTAACAATGGATCTGTGAATTCAAGATCATATCTCTTAACAGGAAAGCCTGTGTGCTTTCTACGATACATTTTGCTCAGACACTGTCCAATTATTAAGCATTTTCTTACGAGGCTGCAGACTATGGATTAGGCTTGAGGAGAGTATAGGAAGCACCATTAAATTCCAAACTGTACCATGAAGATCTGCCTTGCCCTACACTCATTCTCGACTTCGTCATGTATCCCAGTGGCCGTTTATTTCATGTGGCCACAAAATTGGCAAGTAAATATTTTTGCCAAAATGTTATATGACCCAAAGCACATAATTCTCAGTTGGCCATTCCCTCACAATGGAATGACCCATTTTCCTTAGCAAGGTCTCTGTCCCCCTCTGCTTACATAAGCCAGCACCTGTTTGTGTTGTCAGGAATGTTGTCAGACTAAAATCCACAGGTGTTTTTTTTTTTTTCTTCATTTTTTCCCCTCTTGTGCTATTGAGTGAAAACAGCCTACTTGCTTACTGATGACTAATTCAAGGGAATATTTCCTGGTGGAAATTTCCTAACTGAACTGCTTGACAAAACAGGGAGGGAGTCAGGTCCTGCTAGAATATTTCTTTTACTCTTGGTTCTGCTTTGACAGTTTGAAGGATTAAGGGATAACAATGACAGTAGTTCTTATTATTACTCAAGTCTTACCGTGTCTTTCTCACCATTCACAGTGTCCCTGTTGGAATAGATGCTGATGACTACATCTGTTGTGTTATTTAAAGTAGATCTTTAAGTCAAAATGAGGATGTGTGCACGTCGCCTCATTTTGAGTTTGCTTAATGTTTCCAACCATATTTTAGAAATAAATCCCAAATGCTTTTTTGCTAAGTGCACTTTCCTTTCAATTTTAAACCTATGTGTATTTTAAAGGTCATTTAATCCGCCCATTTCCAGTTCCTCCGGCCTTAAATCATCACCGTGTTATTTTATGTAAGAGGTACTTAATGTCTCAAGAAGCTTTTGGAGACCTTTAAAGCCCAAAGACATTTTCTTCCAAGATCGGAAGTTCTACTTTGTCTAGAGTAAATATGTTTGAAGAAAACCAAGATCTTAACCTGTTCAGTAGTCCAAAAGTTCGAATTTCAGAGGAGCTGGAACTCAGTGAAATACATTTTCCCAACTGTAGCTCAATCTTCTCTCTCCCCTCCTACTTTAGGCCGAAACACATGGAGAGGATATCCAGCAAAGCATTCTCCTCAGTGACATCTGTGTCAGGAGGAGCGTCCTGGCAACTGGCAACAGGATCCTCTCCTCCCCAGGGAAAGGGAAGGCTCATAAGCCCAAACCATACTAATCTATTACAGATTTCAGGTTACCAAATGTTAAAGGAAAGGATAATAGCAAAAGACTTAGCATTGTTGCATGTCAAGAGAAAGGCTACTGTAATCTCCCTTTTTGGGCCATGTATTTTTCATATTACTATGCATGATTATGCATGCAAATTTAAATATATTTCCATATGCTATGCAAAACTCTCTAATTCTAAATGTGTAGAATGAAACAGTTAAACGACTTCATGGAGACTCAGATATAAAATTCATGGCCATTGGAAGAGTCAGGCCAGTAGTGGGTGCCTAGAGCAACCAATGGCCTCCTCTGAAGCAATCATCTGGATTTATGGGCAGTTATTTCTAATAAAATTAAATCTGGGATTAGAGAGATATAAGGATGTCCTGACAAAAACCCATACATGGTGGTTAAGAAATTAGAATGGAGTGTCTACCTTTCTGCTTCTTACTATGTGGACTTTGGCATGTGGCTTAAACAATTTGGGTGTCTTTTTCCTCATCTCAGGAGTTAGGACCATTTACTTTGTGTTCCCTCAAATTCACTCCAGAGTTAATATTTCAAGTTTTTGCGACTCCAGCATGAACTCTGCCCAAGAGTGGGGTTATCGGATGGGTGAATACAAGAAAAAGCTTGGCAATTGAATTACAATGAACTCATTTAGAAAAATAAATATTTGAGATAATAACTGGTTTTTGACAGAAGGTAAATCTCCCATCACTATTTTTTGTTTAACGGCAAAAAGAGTTACTCTGAAGATGTGGCTGGAAAGCAGAAAGCAGTGTCATTTCACACACACACACACACACACACACACACACACAGTGACCATCCCCTCAGTACAGGACCCCAGATAGATGCAAAATGGACAACAACTAAAGCAGCCTGAATCCTGACCACATCAAGTGTCACCGTGATATGTGCCTTTATGGGTCTTTTCTTCTTTTCCCTCCTTTGGAAATGTGTGTTATGAATTATGATTATTGCAATAGAGCCAAGTATTCACCGGGCTCCAGCTAGATCTTTGTTTCACGAGCTTATGCTCATGGCCAGCTGCAAACTGCAGCTGTCTGTCAGCATTTGTGAGGACAAACTGCTCTGCTCTCCCTGAGCACTTAGCCACAGACTGCACACTGTGTCCCCAGATCTGCTCAGCATACCCCGTGCATTATCAATACACCCTTGTGGGGGAGGGTCTTGGTGGTTCACACACACATTTTAGAGAAATAGCCAGAAGCTTATGTCAGAATGATTCCTCTAATAGAGGATTCTGTCCCACTAAAACTATGTTGTGAGGGACTAACTGACTGGCCTGACATTTCCTGGTCTTTCTCTGACAAAAGCATGGGAGGCTGCCACTCTGACAGGCATTCGTTCTTCAGGACATTGTGACCCCTGCAAAGAATGCCAAGAGAATAGATCCAAGGCCAGGAGCCTGTCTCAGAGAAAGGGAATGTGGGAGTGAGAAGGCCACGGGCAAAGGCCAAAGCCAGAGGAAGGGCATGCCCGAGGGTGCTGAGTGCAGCCATTCTCCTGGGCCATAGTGTGAGCAGGAGGCAACACTCAAAGGACTCTTTATCTTGGGAGAAGCCCTCATCTAAAACTTTCAAGTAAACTTGGAAACTCTGTTCCTTAATAAGGGAATTTAAAGAACAATATATTTTGTTCGTGTAGCATTTACCACCCTTCTAAGCAAAAACAAAACAAAACAAAACAAAACAAAACCCCTAACTTCATTTACTTATTTTGAGAGAGAGAGCGTGAGCAGGGAAGGGGCAGAGAGAGAGGGAGGGAGAGAAGCCTGAGCAGGCGCCAGGCTGCCCACGCAGAGCCCAAAGCACAGGTTGAACCCACAGAACCAAGATCGTGACCTGAATCAAAACCAAGAGTTGGAGACTCAACCAACCGAGCCACCCAGGCACCCCCCACAACTGTTTTTTAATTCCCAGCCATACTTAGGATAGAAGTCCACAGCACCATACCACACTTAATTCAGCATTTGTAGAGTTAACTGAAATCTCTACTGTTTTATCATCGGAGTGACTCATGTGAGCTGTAAGGATCATTTTTTACAAGGGTGGCAATTTTAGGAATACCCGGAGAATTATGCTAAGAATTTAGGATTACCCTGCTTTCCCCAGGCATTTACATACTGTAAACCGTGCGTTTCTTAAGGAGTAAAAACTAGAACTAAAGTTCCTTTGGGCCCAGAAATGCTCCTAGGACATTGCAGGAAGCATGAGATATGATCAGTCAGTACTTGTGGAAGGTATGTCTTTAGTTTTTTCAATAATAATTATTTCAAATAAAAAAATAAATCTGGAATATTCCCACTCATGGGGTATTATGAGAACTACTCTTTGTTATGTAAAAGCCTTATTTTAGTTAGAAATATGCCCTCCTGGGAAGAAAGGAACAATGCAAATTCAAATTAATAATAAAGCTGTACAATATATAGCATATGGCCAAAGTTGGCCTGAGTCACTCACTGGAGAAAACATTCTAAGTTTTGGGAAAAGTCATAACCGTGTGTGTGTGTGTGTGTGTGTGTGTGTGTGTGTGCACGCGTGTAGTGCTGTGTGTGTTTGTGGGCAGAGCAGCAGTGACCCAACATAAACACTTTCTTTCCCACAACTTAAACATTCATGCAATACTTAAAATAGTTCCATTCAAGGGTAGAAACCATGAGAGTCACAGGGCCATTAAACAATAGCAAAGCCCTGTTAGTCCATGATCTTTCCATATTCAAGAAGATTGTAAAATAAAAACAAGACTGTACAAGGGATCGATATTTTCCAGAGAAATAGCATCTTACCGTACAAGACTATTTGGATTGCTAAGTGCCTTCACTTCTCTCTGTGTTATAGTTTGCTGCTTCCTTCATTGAGAAACCTTTTTGCTGGATGTGTTACATACCATGAGCTTGGGTGTTATAATAAACAGAGAGGAAGGCTCAATAATGTATTTCAGTTAGGAAGAAGCACTTGAAAGAAATTGGTTTTGCTATACACATGATGTGAGCCAATCAATAGTGGTTTAGTCTGACAAGCACTGTCAATATCCATTGTCACAGTTCAGAAAGTCTTTAATGGATAGTTCTTCAAAACCCAATGATTTCAACACATGTTCCAAGTCTTGAAATACACTCTACCTGGCAGAAATTAATCACAGATAAACTCTTGGGGTTGTATACAAGTACTTTTTTTAAACTGAGAGCCAAGTAGCAGTCAAAAATTGTACATATATTAATATATATTTAATTTTATGTAAATAATATACATATTGAATTTATGCAACAGCTAAGGTGGTAATGTAATAATACCAGATACATAGTAAACACCCAGTAAATGTTGAAAAAATGAGAAGCACTAGGATGGAGGATGAGGAGGACCCTGTTCTGTTCACTTGTGGATTATTACAGTCATGATTGTGATGTAAGACATCTATAGTAACCTTATAATTCACAATCATTAGTGTTTATTAGATGCTTATTATACACTAGATGTTGCTCTGGGCATTTAGTTTGCACAACAGTCCTTGATGTGGTTAATAGCATCCCCACTTAACAGATAGAAAAATAGAGACACAAAGAACTTACACTCGTGAATAAGATCTGACTTTTGTTAAGGGACAGAGCTGAGATTCAAGTTCAAAATCCAAAACCTGTACTATTCAAAGGGAGAGATGAAATGTATTTTTTTTTTAAAAGAAGCAGCATTAACTGTTGGAAGTAGGCCATAGGTTAGTGGTCCTTTCTGCTTCCCTCCCGAAATGCGGATCCTGAAGCTTTACTCCTATGTAGCAACCCAGAAGTGAACCACCAGGCTCTGTAGTTGGGCACAGAGAAGGCTGAGACTTCCTGACTTGGCTAAGGGAAGTGCTGAGGAGTTCAGAGATGAGAATGTGTGTTCTCACACTACTGTGGGCTAGTTATATGTCTGTCTTTGAAAAACAAATTGAGTGATGACAGGAGTCAAAAACTGAAAAATTAAGAGATCTGGCTAGTTGCTACCCATTTTTGCTTAACAGGGAATCCCAATCCCCACCCCACATCTCTACTTCCATATTCATTCTTCCTTGCTACATACAGCCACCTGGAGCATGATGAGTGACTCTCGTATTTGCCTACAGCTCAGTAGCAAAAGAGCTCAATTTTATTCACGGTGGTTACGGCTCTGTGCAACCCAGATGCCATCTTCAGCTGTTCTGACTGGCAATCCAGAGAGTATTCGGCCATCAACTCTGTTGCTGTCCTGTGATTCACTAATCTCACTTAAGGCAACTAATTTTCTTTCTTAGGTCTATAGTAATATGCACCACCTAGAATCATCTCAGCCAGCAGTTTAAGTACAGCAGATCATTTAAAGCCTTAGGTTGGAAGTATTGGAAGTACTTGACTAACGTGGGAGGCTATCGCCAGCTCTCTGTGTCCTTAGAACTTTGACAGTATTGCTCCTCAGATGGAGAGGCAGGCAGTGGGGCAGGTTAGGAGTTCCCATGGGCTCCAAATCAGGCATCCCTGCACTTGACTTTGGCTCTGTCGCTTATTTGCTACAAGACTTAACCTCTCCGAACCTCAGATTCCTGACCTGTAGAATGGACAACAATAAGAGAACCCACCACATGGAATGGCTATAAGGACTAAATGAGATACCACAGTTTCACAAGTACTCTAAGAACATGAATCATTATTAATAATATACGTGGTATTAGGATGAGCAAATTGCCCAGTTAAAGTGGTAATTGAGACTGCTTAAAGAGAATCAATACTGTATATATTACAAAATTTAGATTGAAGAAAAGTTAAATATATATTTATGTATCTTATGCATATATATAAATTTAATTTTTCCTATGATCTAAATAAATACTTCACTATTTCCTCTTAAATACTGATTTTTTAGCTTAAAGCTTCTCTCAAACTACCTATTCCTATAATATATATTTTTATGCCCTAGTTCAAATTTTTATGTTTGAAAAGTTCAGGATACATTGTAGCATTTTCTTGATCACCCATAGGGCCCAGAGTTGAGAGATTAAAAAAAAAACAACAACTTCCAAGTTGTCATTTATTACTCCCCTCTATACCCTCTGAGAATGCATTTTCACAAGGGTAAAAACAAATATGCACACACAATATGTAGTGGTAGGTATTATGTCTATCTGGAGGGCTGATTTAAATACCACCCAATTCAAATACTGCTAAGCACGGTCTAGTATCTGAGTCAGTATGTAAAATCAGCATTGAAATTGTCCAATATTCAGGGTGCCTGAATGGCTCAATAGATTGAGCTTTGGACTCTTGATTTTGGCTTGGGTCATGATCCCAGGGTGGTATCCATCAAGCCTCCTGTTTGGCTCCATACTGAGAGTAGAGCCTGCTTAAGGTTCTCTCTCTCTTTCCCTCTCCTTCTCTCTTTCTCTCTCCCCTTTGTACATGTTCTCTCAAATTAAGAAAAAAGAAAGAAATTGTCTAGTATACTTAAATACGAATATCATTTCATTCTCCAGCTAGGCTTCTTCTTCCCCACAGAAATCCCAAGTATTAATTTCCTAGAATCTTGCTACGCCGGTACCTCTATGGTGGAATTATCATGCCTGCAAACTCGATTGTTCTGTTTTTTATTTTTGCTCTTTGATGTTCACATTCATCTATAAGACTCTTCTCATTTGATTTGGCTGTGGTCTGTTTTCTGTTACCAGGAGAGAACCCATTCCTATATTTAGTATACAGTCTTTTCTCATGGAAAGCATATTTCTACTTCATGGCGCCCTTTGTTTGGATTATTGCCCTATGTTATTTTTTCTTTTTTTAGTAACTTCACTTTCAAAATCAGCTACTATTTTAGCTCAGTAACCACATACTTTATTTACAAATTTATCAAAGTTTTGAACACCTCTCAAGTGACAAACTTTTACTGACACTGTATCAAGACATAGAAGATGTCTGGATAATCTGAACCTTTACATCTTATACTGCATCTGATTCCATTTCCAGAAAAAATGTATCATCTGTCTTAACACATACTATAGGCTTTTGCTCTTTAGGTATCTTTTTTCTTTCTTCTTTCTTTTCTTTTTTCTGAATATGTAGTATTTCCATAACCTTTGAAGCAGATATGTTTCTTAACTCTGGTTCACAAAAAAAAAAAAAAACCCTAGATAGACGTACAATTGAGGGCAAATTACATCTGTGATAACATTACTCAATATTTGCACTATAGAACTAAAGTTAGTCTCATCATCATTATCATCATCATCAATAAAAGTATTCATTGCATAATTCAAAGCTATACTAAATGCTATAAAGAGGTTAAAACAAAACACCCAGACTCATACTACAGAAATGTATTATCAACCTGACACATCTCAGGTATATTACCAGCAAAGTAAAAATATTAGGCCGATTCATGAAAGACAATGAAGGTTTACATCATAGACAGATGAATGTATTAGAAGTAGAACACATGGATACACCTATTACTGAAAAAAGCACTCATGGAATTTCCATATGGCTGAATGACAGGGATATGATAGTAAACTGCCAGTTCTTTATCAACACTGAAAATGTAAAAACAGGCTTAGATCTGACCATTTAAATTAGACAATTTAGGCTAAAAGTAAACAATTTTTATTGTATGAATTTTCACTTCTTTTTAAAAGGGTAGATATCATAAATATGAATCATTGGATAGATACCGTGCACATACCCTTCTGTTTTGAACTGATCATTTATTTGGTATTTCTACAATATCTAAGTGGGACTTAAGTGGTTAAAACAAAGCATGGCTGTAAAAATGCTCTGCACTTCCTCTTCCAATTATACCATATTTAATCATGATTTGTGTCTCAAGCAAGTCACTTAAAGTTTCAATAATTTAGCTTTTCTGGCTGCAAGTTGGGGGTTGAAAATATGACTTCTATTTACATTGAGCATGTGAAAAAAAGAGATATTAAATGACCAACAGTGTATATATTAAGCCCAAACATACCCTTTCTGCCCACTCTGATGCAGGAATTTACATGAAAATTTTGCAAGCTCTAAAAGCGCGTGCTGGAGAGGGTAAAGCAGTATACAGCACAGCCTCATGAAATAGCACAAGTGTGTATGCCTTATGAAGGAATCAGACAGAAATTTTAAACACTTGATTTAAAATGAATTGTTTTTAATATTTTTATTTATTTTTGAGAGAGAGAGAAAGACAGCATGAGCAGAGGAGGGTCAGAGAGAGAGGGAGACACAGAATCTGAAGCAGGCTCCAGGCTCTGAGCTGTCAGCAGAGAGCCCTAGGCGGGGCTTGAACCCATGAACTGTGAGATCATGACCTGAGCCGAAGCGTACGCTTAACCGACTGAGCCACACAGGCTCCCCTTGATTTTTCTTTTTAATCAATTGTGGATAAGGCATTCTTGTTTCAGTAATTTAATAAGCGGTACAACTGGGCAATCCCTAATACAAGAAGTTCGGATTGGAAAATATGAGTGGAGAGAATTCAGTACTTTGTTATGTAATCCCTGTGATGGTTGGAGAAGCATTTTGGAAGCTCTCAAGATTAAGAGCCTGATATAACCTTATTTTGCCATTTCTTTCTTGATCTCCCTCCCTGGACACTTCGGTGTGGTAAGATGCCCTTAGCTCCCGCCAGCTTTGCCCTTGAACATGCTCTCAGACTCACAGCATCAGGAGCTCTCAGATGCTACACCTGCTGTCGAGCTCTACATAAAACCTGACCAAAAAAGTGACAAGCAGCCTAGAAAGGTGTTTGTAATAACAGCATTTATTTTAGTGACATTTCTGAAATGTTAACTCTCCAGTATTTCTGAATTTTAAAAAATACTAATAACAGCATGTAAGTGTAACATGGGAATACCATGAAACCAGCAGTTTGGCAGGAAAGGGGGATATTTCAAAATAAGGTCCCCAGCAAGAAAAATTCTGGCAGATGCACAATTCTGGATCATATTCTCTAAAACACTGGATTCTGGAAAAATTGAAGGTTTTCTTTTGTGGTTCTTATCCCTTAATTGAATGGTAGTGAATGTTCATCATCCAAACTGGGTTGATTCCCCCTCCCATCACTAGAACTGAAAAATAAATACACAAAGGGCACTCATTACAATCGGCTTTTTCATCTATCGGCTGGTTTTAACACCATTAATGGCTGTGTTGGGTATAAAACTTAAAAAGCCTTTAGTCATTGGGGGGACTGTGACATAAGGTATATAGAAGTTGAATCACTATGTTGTACACCTGAAACTAAAGTAAGATTGTGTGTCAGCTGCACTCAGATAAATAATAATAATAATAAAAGGCCCCGATTCTAACTACTCTTTGGTGTGAAAGCTTTAACAGCAATTAAATCTCTCAATGGGTTAAGAATGGTGCTCAAAGCTAATGCTTTTGGCCTCTGTGTTGAGACTTAAATTGTGTATTGTTATTGAAAATTCTTAGGCTTTCAAAAATACTCCTTTTGGGCTTGAAAGAAAAGATCACCCATTAATGGAAAAAAGAGGAAAGCATAAACAAAATACAAATAAATTCTAAAATACCTGTCTAGCTAGTGCAATTCAGGTTAACTTTTTGTGGAGATGAAAATATGTAGAATTAAGAGTGATTCCTCTGTAAATCAGATTAAATGCTTTAGAATTTAAACTGCATCTCTTTAGTCTCTTTTCATTTTTGAATAAAAAGTCTAAATGGGAATAGAAGAAAACTGCTCGTTGGCTTAACATAAATCTTTAAATTGCAGTAAAGTTCACCCTCAAAAAGTAGTTGAATCTCTGAGGAAAAAGAAAAGGCTGAATTCTATTTTTCATAAATGATGGATTATTGTACCACACTGTGTATTTTCCAGTAAAGTGTCCTTTTATTTGCACTGTGTGATTACAAGTTTCTAAAAGTATGTGTAGGGTCACTTGGGTGCTGTGGGAAAATGGAAGGAACACTGTTCTGTTAAAATCAGTAGTGAAATCAGAAGCAAACTATGTCCTGATTATCATAGGCATGTGTTTAAATTTTGCCTTCCTTAATTGGTGATGTTGTATTTACTTAAAATGAACAATTTGGCAAGTTTTTCTCCCTTGACAACAGAAACGCGTAAACTGTTTTATAAGTTTGGCTGTTAAAATCAGATTTGTAAACCACAATATTCAAAGACTTTTACTGCTGTTTACAGGGACCCCTTGATGGACTTGGCTTTATAACCATGTGCTTTTTACATTTTTAGTTTGTATTTATAGCGCTTTCAAGTTATTTGCTTAATAAAAAGTATGCTATATATTATAGTCATCTATTGACTTTAACTTCTGCATTACTCTTCTTGGAACAAAATGAGTGGAATGAATGATGGCAAAGGCCTTGTAATTTGACTTGTCATCTGAGGATGATTATTTATGGCATCAGGAAATGGAAGTGGACGCTGTAGTCTGTCTCTAGGAAAGTCCTCATTAGAGGCAACTTTGGAGAGTTTGACTGTGTTAAAACCAGTGTGATCACACCCAAGACTGCTACTTTCTCAGTGTTTGTGAGAAGGAAACAAGATAAAGCATTTAAAAATATTATTTTGGGGCACCAGGGTGGCTCAGTCGGTTAAGCGTCTGGCTTCGGCTCAGGTCATGATCACAGTTCGTGGGTTTGAGCCCCATGTCGGGCTCTGTGCTGACAGCTAGCTCAGAGCCTAGAACCTGCTTCAGATTCTGTGTCTCCCTCTCTCTCTGATCCTCCCCTGCTCACACTCACTCTCTCTCTGTCTCTCAAAAATAAATAAATAAAATTTAAAAATTATATTATTTCATGTTCTTTGAAAACATGATGCGCCTTACTTACATTTTTCACATGTAGAGTTGGATGGTGGTATTTAAAACAATATGCATGTTTTACAGTTTGTATGTGAAATGTTTTGTATATATTTCCTAGGCACTTAATATGTATTTTACATATAATAGTATAAATGTAAATATACATAATATATAAATATGTATTTACATTATTATTTAAATATTTACATTAAATGCTTCTATATAGTTAGATGTGCATTTATTCATATATATCTGTTCAAATATAACTGTTATATATTATATATAAATATATAAAACATACAAAATATAAAAAATATAAATATGTTTTATGTTTATATAATATATAATTTTACATTTTAAATATTTTTATCTTTTATATACTTAAAACTATATATAACATAAACATATTATATATGTAAAACTAAGAATAGTATCACCAGAATACCTAAGGGATTTGGGTAGATATAACTCACTGTCTAGTCATTTTCATAATCTTGCGTTTATACTCTATATACTTTCTAATCACATTATTTTAACTAGTTCTAAATAGGCTAATGAAAATGCCTCCTTTGATTCTGTATTTCTTGGCGTTCTGTCATGGAAAGTGACAAGATTTTGAAGTAAGACTAGAAATAGAAAATATTACCTTTGGTAACCTGTGAAAGTTTGGATCGATTATGCCATATTATTTCAAAGGCAGACTTGAGACCAAAACTACCCTGAGGAAGATTTTTTTTCTGAAGGACGTTAAGTGCTTCTTCAGCCTCCGATACTAGAACCCAGACCATGGGCTCTGATACAGTTGTCAGTTGAGCAGCATATATGATTGGTGGTCACTGCAGTGACTGGACCCAAATAAAAGCTGATAGGATATCATGTAAGGACAGTATATTAAGATGCTCAGAATGTCTTCCAGTCATACAATTTTGAGTTGGTTAATGCCTGATATTCATTGCCCAATAAAAGCAGTGAGTTCTAATGGCACTTGCTGTTTTTCCAAAATGATCGGAGGTCAGTTCCTTCTCTAAGATCCCTTAGTCTCTTGTACTTCACACTATGTCGTATTATTACATAGGCCGTATGCAGCTTCCTTCACAGCAATTAAATCTAGCCCTGCCATGTGTGTTCTAGATGGGGACCCATCAGTGAACAACGTTTACAAAAGTAGATAAAAATCTCTGCCCACGGGCAGCTTGCATTGCAGTAGTTGTAAGTTAGATCATGTTAGATGCTTAAGAAAGTACCAAGCATGTGGTAAGTTCTCAATATGTTTTACATATATTATTATTAACCAAATGAATGATTGATTTATTCTAAAATATGATTTGAGAGGAAAAGAGCCTCTGAGGGGTACCAAGTCATGTGCCCCAAGTCCTCCCATTATGTCAGCAATTGGGTTAAGACAATGGAGGGCTCAGTTAAGATCCATTATTATCTTATAGAGAAAAGGAATCAGTCTTAATAATAAGATACCTTGAATATATTTAGATTCTATGCTTAATGAAAGTCTAAACCTTAAGTATCATGTTCATTATGAATTCACAGCCTTTAGCACAGAGCCTGATGATTAGTAAACATTCGGCTAATATTTGTTCGGGAACGAATTTGACACACACCTAACTTTGAAGAGAGAGTTTAGGCTAGGAAGCTGAGGAGAGGGAACCAAGGAAGACATGGAAGAAGTCTGAGGCAAATTTGTTTCAGAATTTTACCTAGAACGGGTGATAGTTTCACATTAATAAGAAAAATAAGAAATATTTATTTCAGAAAAATAAATCACTTTGAATAAACATCAAAAAGAAGATTGACAAAATTATTTGAGCAAGCAGGATCTTTGAAAATGCCCGAATTACCTACAAGCAGTATATAATCATAAATATTTGAAATTAACAATTCTAAGAGTTTTTCCTTTAATGTAGATGGATTTTTCTTTGACTATAATTCTGTGTATAGATACAGATAGGTGGCATTATGCAGATAAAGGTTATCATGTTGAATACGAGGGGATGAAAGTGAAAATAAATTGTGAGTGTATGGAACTAACCACATTCTCATTGTACATTCAGGTGGCAACAGAGCTAATATTTTCATTCGGCCAAATTTTTACTCCTATGCTGTGTCTAAACAGAAGGACTTGAGCTATTAATTCCAGTAGTTCTGTAACTACTGCCTTCTATTCATATTTGAATAAAGCAATAATCATAAAGGAGAAATTTACTGAAAGCTTTCTTTTTTTTATCTCTAGTGTTCAGACTGCATCATAGTGCTTCCGATACAAGCGACAAAAACCGAGTTAAAAGCAGATTAAAGAAGTTTATCACCCGAAGACCTTCCCTGAAAACTCTGCAAGAAAAGGGACTTATTAAAGGTATAGGACTTTTTATACTTTTACTGTAATGGTGATAAATGAATATGCCTCTGTGTCCAGAGTTATTCAGCTATAAAGAAATATTAGGACATTTTATTCTTTTTAGGTTGTTTACTGAATGTTCTGCTCTAACAGAGGGGGAAAAAAACAATTGTCCAGAAGACTAATCCTGAGAAAATAAAAGTTGCAGCAGAGAATTGTTGAAAACAATACTTCGTTTTACCCTCAGCAGAGCGGGGCTCTGCACCAGGGGGCGGTAAAGGGTATCTTGGTGGCCCACCAGAATGAACCCATGTCACCATGTGCCTGAGCCAGCAAGGTGCTCACCTCCAGTCCCAGCATGCTAAATACCAGTAGCTCTTTTCACCCTTGATGTGTCCTGAATTGGATCATAAGTTACCTGATCACCTAGTCATAGTCTGAAGTGAGTGCTAGGAAGAAAGTCCAAGACAAACCAATTGCATGAAAACTTATGGATTTGGAAGCTGGAGAACTAAAATCTCAGTCTAAACTGAGATAAGTAGGAACTTTTGAAAATACATCTAAAGTAAAGAACAAAATATCCTAGACCATCCTAGCTCTGCTGTAGGAAACCGTAGAGTCTGGGAGTGAACTTATTGGAATTCAGACCTGGGTTCTACCACTCATTCATATTGACATTGAACAAGTCATGACCTCTGTGATCATCAGATATCTCATTTGTTAAATGGGAATATTTATATCCACCACTGAGAAGGCCACTGAGAGAAAAATAGATAATCCATGTAAAGCATTTAATAGAGTTTCTGGAATAGAGTATTCATAAATGTTCTCTCTATTAATGCTTTTAGTAGTCATTACTGTTGTTATTACTGTTATGGTACCTAAAGAGATGAGAAAGGGTGAATGAATGGATACATAGAACCAGCGATATATAGATAGGGAATCCTAGGCCCGTCAGAATAAACCCATGTCACCAGGTGCCTGGACAACACAGGTGCACACCTATAGTCCTATAACTGGACATTACTTACATATTACACAGGTAAAATGTATTATTTTCCCAGCAAGACAACATAGGCATGAAGGCCATTATTTTCCCTGCTTTTCCAATTTCCTACCTGATGGATATATTTTGAAGATTGACTGTAAGAAGAAATTTGAAAATGGACTAAAATAAACTCTGAGAACAAAATTAAAAGATTGATCCTTATAGGAGTCGAAAGATGATTTAATTATACAATCATTTCTCAGGAACAGGGCAAAACAGATCTTAATATTTTCAGCAATAGTTAACATGAGAATCAGTTAAATACATTATTATATCTGTTTGTCCTATCAATTTCAGTCCATTTTTAAACAGGGTAACTTATCACAGCAATCATCTGACATTTTGAACTAATTGTAGAAGGTGAAATTTTATGAAGCAAGAGTGGACAATTCTTAGAATGTACACATGGGAGGGTGAACTAACACCTGCTTTAAATCAGGCTTACCTCAGATTTATACTCTGAAGATGTCCTTTTCAAGGCCACTTACAAGTATGGGTCCTCTACAGATTCAATGTCATATAGTAATATACCCATACCTTCACTCCTATCTTAAAATGCACCCCATAGATTATAATTTTCTTTGAGAGGATTCAGTTGGAGATTACCTACCACTTTGAAGAAAATAGAAAACCAAATCAGTAGTCCAAACAATCCCAGTTTGAACATAAAGTTCAAAATTTCCTGACTGTGGCAAAACAGAAAGGGCTCTAATTCAGTGGCACGGTCAGGCCTCAGTCAAAATGCCAAGAATTAACAACTACTGTGTCTAGCATTGGTCTCAGAAAGCGGCAAAAGAACTGGATGCCTAATGCAGTTTTCATAGTGATGCCACGGAAGCACCGAACACACTTCGATGTGTACATTTCCAACCCTAGAGCTTCATTAAATTCCCACCATAGCTGACCAATGAGTCAGTACTCATTAATAGGGCTATGGAAAATCTATGTGAAATTCTGATTTGATAAGCTTCCATTGTTGTCTTCGGTGGAATTTTCTTCCAAATACAGATCAAGTTATGCAAATATAATCACTTCTTGGGCTTGTTTCAGTTTTAACTGTGAATTTTTTAAACCACTTACTGAGATTTTTTTTCTTTTCACTAAGTGAAAAGCATTAAACCAATTTTTAAAAATATGGGCCCAGTCAAATTTAGTTACTTTAAACCTATTTTCTTAGCATATTTGAGACAAAAACTTGGAGAAAGCAATGAAATCAGTGTTTTTGATCAGTTATGAAAAACTACATAAAATAAGTGAATGATTAATGGTTACATGATTTCTCCAAGTAAAGTGACTTAACTCTTTCAAAGAGAAGAATTACTAGGAAACAGAGACTATGGCCTTTAGAATTGTTCTCAGTGTGTCTGCTCACAAGAATAGGCATCAAATTCTTTCAGTGGTCTAATCTTCTAGGTCTGGAATAAAGTCCTTCACAGCAAGGTTCGGGAAAGCTGTGATCATAGTTTGGATCTTAAAAGTGAACTTCGTGACACTTGGGAGGGACTTTGCAGGCACAGCCACTTTTCAAAGTGTTTTTACTCCTTTATATAATGTTTCCAGCAGGTTGAGGGGCCTGAACTTTGAATTCAGCCAGCCTTTATTGAGCACTCAGGACAGAGCAGGAA
Source organism: Suricata suricatta (assembly GCF_006229205.1). Taxonomy (NCBI): domain Eukaryota; kingdom Metazoa; phylum Chordata; class Mammalia; order Carnivora; family Herpestidae; genus Suricata; species Suricata suricatta. The sequence continues at coordinate 83,429,649 of NC_043702.1, read as the reverse complement.
AGGCTATGCCTTCTTGACCATATAATGCCCAGCTGAACAACATCCACAAAGCACTTTCTGTGAAGGGAGAATTGTCTCAATAGCATACAGTCTGAACTCAGTCACAAAGTCTTCCTTCAATATCTATTTTTTGGACTCATGGAGACCTGGCCAAAATGTGCTTTCATTGGCTAGAAGCTAGATCTGGAAACAGTCCCTTGATGGGGCTGCATTTTCTAATTTTCTTAATATGACTTGAGAAGGGTACATTAGAATGCCAAAAAAGAGGTGGCAGATAATTATGATGATGAGTCAATGGAAAGAAATCTTAATAGCTCAGGTGGGCATAGCAGTCACTATACCACTGCTGTGGTAGCTTCTGAAAATCCTTCGATTTCTCCAAATGCTTTCACATTTGCTAAGAAAATGGCAAGTACCTTTTAAATATGTGAATGTATTGTATTGAGCATCTTATCAGAAATAAAACTCAAATCAGTTTAATATGTAAATTATAGTCAAGAGGGTACATTTTAGGGTGATATGTATGTTTGTAACATATTTTCTACTTGGTTTTGAAACTGAAGTAAATAACTCTTTAGTGTCAGCCAAACTACCTTATATAATCTTTCAAATAACAGCACTGACATCCAAGAACACAGGAAACACTCAGCAACGCAATTTGTAGAAAGGATAACAATTGTTCGTGTTTTGGGGATGAGTTGGTATTTCCTTATATCAAAATGGTAGAATTAGAGAGGATTGCAGGTTTAGAAAGTTGTGTCTTTCATCTTCATGTGGATAAAACCATAATGGGTAGTATTAGTAGAAATTGAAAGTAATGCTGTACTACTGTATTTTGTAATCACTACATTCTGAAGGAAACAACCTGTGCACTCCCCCACCTCATCTCGGTTTTGCTCCTTGTGGGACACTACTTGTTGTTTTCCTGGCTTATGTTTAATGTTATTTGGAGTACAAGTTAGTTAGTTTCTATCAATATCTTCCTTATCTTTAATGTCATAATGTCTTGATTTATCAAACGTAGATGTGATCTCAGATCTCTTTTACAATAGACATGAATTCAACTCAATGAAACCAGACCTCATCTACCTGGCCCTTTTCCTCCCCAAATACTCATGGTCAAATACAACAGGTCTGTGTCTTTCCGGTAGTTTTCTCTGTAACATCTAATATACTTAAATCTTTACTTAGTGCTCTAATAACCACAGAAAGCTGAGACTTAATGCTGACATTGACAAGAAGTTCAGTGCCTTTCCCCCCCTCATCTCTTCTGTCTTTGCTATTGTAATTCTTACTTCAACATCATAAAAACTCACTGTTGCACTGCTTACTATAATTATGATCATTTATAGCTTGATTCTAAAATTCAAAACCAAAAACAGCATTCATACAATTATGATTGTATAAGGTTGTTTATTGTAGCTCCAAGGATTAGACTTCATTCTCCGTCCTTACAATATCATGACTTCTGTGATCCTCAAAGAATAATCCTCCTTGATCAGGGTGAAAAAGATTCTTTTTTTCTTTTACATTTGAAGGTTGCATTGGTACATTTACACTGTTACACAATCACAGTCAAGTCCTCCATTTTTCCCCCATATTTTGATCTAAATGTGAAGAAAGTCAAGCACCTGCATTTACTTTATATTGATCATGTAAATATTATGGAATTGCTGACCAAGTCATATGTCAGATAGGATTAACATGTTCTTGAGTTCAATGTTATGACTTAAAAGACCACACAAATTAAAATGTTCTTATTTTTAAGTTTTTATTTTAATTTCAGTTGGTTAGCCTACAGCGTTATATTAGTTTCAGGTGTATGATATGATAATCAGCCCTTTCATACAACATGCTGTCCTCATCTTCATCATGAGTGCACTCCTTAATCCCTATCACCAATTTAATCCATTCCCCCATCCACCTCCCCTTTGATAACTACTAGTCTGTTCTTTATAGTCAAAGGTCTATTTCTTGGTTTGTCTCTCTTTCTCTCTTTTATTAATAATGTTCTTATTTTTAAAGCTTATGCTTCATCATTTGCTTACAATCATGTTATCTTTTAGTCTGAAACAGTTTTAAATGTTTATTTATTTTTAGAGAGAGAGAGAGAGAGTACAAGTGGGGAAAGAGGCAGAGAGAGAGAGGGAGACATGGAATCTGAAGCAGGCTCCAGGCTCTGAGCTGTCAGCACAGAGCCCAATGCGAGGCTCAAACTCACGAACCACAAGATCATGACCTGAGCTGAAGTCGGATGCTAAACTGACTGAGGCACCCAGGCACCCCTAGCTTGATACATTTCATTAAAAATGCTTATTTATTTTGAAAGAGAGAGAGAATAAGCAGTGCAGGGGGAGAGAGAGAGAGACTCAAGCAGGCTTCACACTGTCATTGTAGCAGAGCCCCACGTACAGCTCAATCTCATGAAAAGAGAGATCATGATCTGGGCCAAAATTAAGGGTCAGATGCTTAACTGACTGAGCCACCCAGACTCCCCTAGTTTGATACATTTTTGAATGTGCATTTCTTGTACAGGTTCCCCCCACCCCCAGATATTTTTTCTTGCCTCTGGGCCTTTATGTCATCAGGGACTTTAATCTTCTCAATTAAACAGTCTATGTGTTCTAGAATGTGACTCCCTGCTTTTTTCCCCAGAATACCTTCTCAACTCCTTCTATCACCTCACCATTCTTGGACTGATTATCTTTCAGGCTTTACCTGGAATCAGCCTGTGAATCTCTTTACTGAACTTCTCAACTGTATTCACTGTCTTCTGAATCCATATCTTCTTTTTCTTGCCTTACTTCCTTCTATTACAATGTAGCAGCCTCCAATATCTCATTTAGAAACCTTGCTAATCTAAAAATGTGTGTCCACACTTGATCTATGGTGTAGTTGGGCATACAATTCCATTGCTTCTAGAATACAGAGCTATAGTTTCCATTTTTACTCCTGTTACTTTGAATAAATTTCTTTCAGAATCATTGGGATTTTTTGTCTTCATTTTGATATTCTACAATCAGGATAATGTATATAGTTGGCAGAATTTAAAAACATTCATTCTGCTTAGCACTCAGCTCAAAGAATTAAGGTTCTCCTCAGCCCTGAATTTTTTTCTCTCTATTACTATGTTGATAAGTTCCTCCCTTCAGTTTTCTCTGGTTCTTCTTTTGGGATCCATACGACGTGAATATTAGGTCATCAGGATTTATTTTTCTCATATTCTGAAAGAATTCTCAATTTTATCCCTAGAGTCTTTCTTATTCTCCATTCTCTTTTCATTTTTGCACATCCCCCCTTTACTCTCAAAGCTAATATTGAGGATGGTTTGTGGCACTTAACACTCAATAAATATTAATTAAATGAATAAGTGAGAAAAAAGAAAATGGATGATATCTCTTCTAACTTATCCAAGGATATAAATTAAAATGTGTTGTTGTCATTTAAATTTTCTTTTTACTTTTCATTTTAAAATGTTCTCTCATGTTCTTTTAATTATCAGTTTTACCTGGGTATATTTCTCTTATTCTACTTCCATATATGAGTGACCTAGCTCAAATGTCTGGTGAGCAAAGGTTGTTCAATCTCATTGCTAAATGAGGCTCCACAGGCTAGCTGAAGCTCTATGCATATGGTTAGAGCTTGTACCGCTATAGGGTAATGTGTAGGGACTCCCACATCTGTCTCAAACATCAAATATTTCCAGAGGATCCAAAATGCCTTACATAGTCTTGATAATCTTCATCAATCTTTGCAGATTTTTTGTGATGATAGAAAAATTTCCACTCCATTTTACAATTCAGAAAATTGAGTTTATTTGAGAGTACAGAAGCTTTAGAATTTGACTAACCTAAATTTACAGTTGGATTCTGCTTTTTACTAGCTGGATAACTTAATATTTGGTTACTGCCTCTTTCATCTATGAAATATACATCATAAAATTTAAATGAAATGAAATATGAAAAAACTTCACACAGTGCCCAGTTTACCTTAATTTGTTTAGCAACTCTCTTCCTTTCATCCTCTGTCCTTCTTTTCATCTTCCTTCCCTCCCCTTTTTGCTCTGTCCTTTCCTTTCTTACTGAGGTTTATAGAGCAAATTATGGTCAAGATGGCCCTGGGACACCATTTTCTCAGGTATTCCTTTAAAATTTGGGAAGACAATCCTGGCAAGTGTTAAGGAAAGGCTGTAGTAACTTGCTTACTTCAAGGAAAGTGCATGGATAATTTATGGTTGGCTCATATTTATCTTTTTTGTAATTTTCACCATGATACTCTTTATACATAAATGGGCATGAGCTTATTTTCTTTTCTAGCTACACCCACTTATACAGTGTCATCTAATTACTGGAACATTTAAGTAATTACCCACACAGGCACAACTAATTGTTTAAGGTTTCCGTCACATGAGACAATGTCTTTGAAATTATAGTACTTTAATAAAATATGTCAATTATATTGAGAAGTAAAGAAAGATTTGCCATTCACATTGCAGATTCAAGTTATAAGTGATAAACTTTTCAACAGTAATCTCCATGAATAGCGAAGTCATTGAGTTAAAAGGAAAGTATTTTAAAAATAATTTGTTAAATCTGAAGTATGACAGAGTAACCTACCTATCACATTGTTAATTTAAGCAAAAACATTTATGAGCAACACCACAGTATACCTTTGGGTAGAGACATACTCCAATTCTGCCACTTTATCAGTGTTAGTCTGAGAATAATTGTATTTGAATTTATATACTGGGGCATGGTCAATCATTGCTTGGGCCTGAAATACTCTCACAACTTCCACAATATGCACTAATGTGCTTAAAAATATCTTGTAAATCTTCTTTTCTTTAAACTTCTTTATGGTTCATAATTGAACTGTGATCCTTATGTGTGAGCTATGTCATGATTTAATATTAACCAAAATTAATAGCCAACCTTAAGCTTCTTTATCTTGGCCTACAAGCTTCCTGGCTCCTTTGCATTTATAGTTCCCAGGCAGTTTCTGTTATTTAAAGGCTCTTGGGAGCAAATGTGTTGGTAATAGAGTAGCACATAGCTAGCTTTTGTTCAATAATAAAATACAGGTCACTGTGAGAGATGGCAAATGTTGAGAAAAAAAGTACACCTGGGTAACAGGTTAAGCCCATGTCTTTTAAAAGCCTATCCAGGGAGGAAATTATCCAGATCTTAGGAGATATTAAAAGCAGAATAACTTGGGAGCAACAAGAGAAAAATGAGGTCCAGAAATGGGAGAAAATTAGGTAAGGGGAAAAGAATGAGCCAGAATAATAAACTGGTTAGTCTGTGGTTCAAGAACTTTCTCTCTCATAGAGAGAGACCTTTTACACAGGCATTAGAGTATAATATTTGAGGTGACTTACATATACCTGATTTTTAATATCCACAAAATGGTTTTGCCAAAAATGTCCTGGTATAACCTACTGTATTTTATGTATTTATAAATAATAATTATAATAATTCTCCTTTTCCCTTTCTTTAAATTACATATATTTCCCTTTGAGTCAAGCCCTCAAACTCTTTCCCATTTTTTAAGTAAAAGAAAATGCCAGATAGTATCAGGCTTCAGCCCTAAAACAAACTGAATGTCTAATAATAGCCATGCTAAGTGCTGGGAATATAAGATGAATTTGACCCATTTGATTCAACATCAGCATTTTGGCATTTTGATTTTAGCCAATGGTCTCTAAACCCATATTAATTCTTGCCATGGCAGTAGATGCTGGCTTTATTTATCCCAGGGACTATCTACCCTTCAAAGATGTCCCAGAGTCTTGGCATACCCTGTGGGGTTAGTCCAATCCTAGTGCCAGAATGAAATATTGTCTATAAGCCTTCCATTTTGAGGACTGACAAGTTTCCATAAAATAAGAAGAAATAGAACATGAGCACCAATAAGGATACAGTAACAAATAGAGACGGCTCTCCTTTCATAAGGTGGATCTATTCCATGCTGTACACCATACTCTATGCTTCAACTCAAATTGTGTGTGTGTGTGTGTGTGTGTGTATGTGTATGTGTGTAGATTATAAAAAAGACACAAAATCTCCCGTTACACCCCTGACATTGCACCAGCCAAAATTTCTACGCTCTTGGAAGCATATCCTCAACTAGTTGCTCATGTCCAAAGTCAAGCTAATGTGGTATTTCCTTCTTGTGTCGGGAGGCTGCTGCTCTCCAGAGACATGGTGTATGACCATGACCATTCGGTCATCTGACCATATCCTGAATCTTCCCTCCATGAAACCACCTGAAGAGAAGAAAGTAATGCAGGGAATTTGTGTTCACAAGAATTCCCCTTTCGTAAAGGTTAGCATTTATTATTGATACCCTGCTGTTCTCCAGCAGGTGTTCTCATTCCACAAAGTTCCCCCATGACTCCTAAACCCAGCTTCCCAGGCAGGGAAAGATTCTTCAGCTTTGTTCTTGTTAGCTTTGCAGGGCCTCCATAGACCCTACAAACTGTATCCCAAGCCAGTACCGGCTAGTCACTTTCCCCTTTGTAGTTTTTATAATTCTCCTGCTCACACAAAGTACTAGCTGGTGATTTTATTTTGTGGTGAGGTGGATAATTGAGGGAGAGGAAAACAGAATTTCTTTCTGACCCAAAGATAGATCATTTGAACAAATGTGTGAATAAATGCTTCCTAGGCAGGGGGATGAATTGTATTCTCCATGGTGTTTGAGAAAGGAGGTCCCACTCCTGCTCACTCATGGTACAATGGGGATTTGAGTCCACATTATGTGCACATTGAATGTGTCTCACAGGATAATATCTATTAGAGCTCTCCCAACCAGTATCTCCTTATCGGGGTCCACATTCAGCAGATGTGTGGACTGTTACAAGCACAGGAAATATTCATATCAACAATTCATTTTGACATATCCTAAGATTAAGATAGTGCCCTTTTATTTCCTTTAGTATCACTGACGGTTCAGCCTGCAAATCTTTCCTCTCAAATTCATGTCTATTATAAATCAACAATATTCCACAAATTCCCAAGAGAAAGAAAAAAATAACTGTATTGTGTTATAGGGGGGGAATGGCAAATTCTGTCAATATAGAACTCTCACTCTGGCCTTGTTCTCCTACCTTATTAGCAACATTAAAATATAACCATCTTCTGTCAAATTTAGGCATCAGAAAAATAACCCAGTGTTGCAAAAGTACTATTCCAGCATTTTCTATTTTTCTTTGTGGGAAGGAGACAAGAGACCATATCAGAATTCGGATAATTGTAATTGGTGGTCTGTCAGTGTTAGTCAAATTACAATATGGAGAGGTAAGCCTCCCAACTTTTCTTTGAAATTGTCTATATTGCTGTAAGTGTGTTTTATCAAAGCATTTTCTGGGGCAACAGATCTGAAAACATAAACTTTATGTAGCATTGTTCCTCCTTAGATATTTCCCTTTAATATGTCCTTTCTTTTTGAAGATAAAATAAAAGTACATAAAAGAGTTCTGGGAATAGGCAGCTATATGTCATAAACACCCTTCTCTCCCCCTCACCCAAGGCCCCCAGCCCCAGAAATTTGGAAATGATTTGATCGAGGTGATGACTGCCTTGATCTTGTTTGAATACTCCTCCTTCTTCATTGTCTTCGTCTCTCTATGGGAGGCAACCATCCTGTCATGGAGTCACTCCTGGGAGAGAAAGAGGTATTTCAAGCAACCATATTTCCCAAAAACACAAAACTGAGACACATGGCCTGCCCATGACATAATATTTGAAGTAGGGACTGTGTGCAAAGATCCAGAACATATGGTTGAAAGAGTTTTCTTGTAAAAAGCAACTATTATGACACTCTCTAGATTCTTATTCACAAAGGGCACATTCTTCCATCCTTTTTATTCTCATTTAGAAATATTACCCACAAATCAGAAGACTGACCAGTTTTCCTTCAAACATGTTGCTTTGCCAGTATGAGGAACTCCCTGTTGACTGGATAGTTAAATGCACAGCCATCAAGGAAGCAATGCAAACCAGGCTGCCAAACATATTATGAATATGTTGCTCTTCTTTAAAATGCTAGTTGGTTTTTCATACTGGAGTATTGACTAACTGTCTGTGTTTGATGTATGGTTTACCAGCCTGATGTCGACTTATGGTTAGAGCTTAACTTGTTAGTTCTGCTTTTGCAGCCAATTCAGAATAACTACAGATGCCTCGAGATATTAAAATTGACTGCTCAAATGGACTCAGTGTGGGAGTTTCATTGGTTTTAAATTGATAACAGCTGAAAGAGTGAATGATTATAGTGTACATGGGCATGGGACATGGCTCTTTCATAGGAGAGCTCTTGTGAACACACTCCCTTAGTGTGGGAATTTTTCCTTTCTTTTTATGTCACAGTTATTTCTGAGCAACCTTGGGTTAAATTTTAAAATTGCGCAGGCATATGCAGAAGCTTTCCGAAGAAATAATTCCTGAGAAACAGATAAATTTTGATGACGGGGGTTTCTATTCTGGAGGGAACGTTTAAAGTTAAGTAGCATTCCATAAGGTGGTAATTGTGTCTATTTCCCAGGCATGTGAGTTAAATAAGCTGTATAGGAAGCATAAACTGTCATAATAGAAGGGTTGGAGTGTTGTGTACATCTCTTTCTTCAACTCACTCAAACTGAAGCTCCAAAGTGCCTTATCACAGATAAGTCAAACAAAGCCTCTTCTGTGCTTTCTTATTCTCCTGGGAGCAGTTATTATTGTTTTCATTATTCAAAAAGATGATCTGAACACTTTCTTCTCACACAGGGATGAAAAAAAAAAAAGAACACAAAAGAGAAATGAGGAAACTTCTCTCTCTCCTCCTCCAATCAGCAACACTTATATAAAAAGGTTTTATGAAAATGCACTTTCACAATTTAATAGTAGCTTAGGGGGAAAGCCCAGTAAAGAAAAGAATTTAGAGAAATTTAAAGAAGTTAATAAGAAAGAAATATCTGTTTATACTTGCCTTCTTCAACTTATATTTTTCCAAGAGTTCAGTAGCCTTGCTATTTAATACTAGGACCTAACTAACTCCATTTCATTTTCAATTATTTTGAGCATTTTATCTTTGATATTCCATTAATAATATTAGAAGCACTTCATATAGCTAATTGATAGAAAACATCAATCTATAATAATAAGATTAACATGGGGCTTATTGAAGAAATATAAAGCCACATATTATGTTCCTATTTCACCTATTTATTTTTTAAAGGAAAAAAACTGAAACATTGTTCCCAGTTAGCCTATCCCAAACATGTGACAAATACCTAGTGCTAATAACAATTTGTGGAATAAGAATTTTATTTGACAATAACACTGACAATGCATATATTCAGCTATGTAAGACAATCAAAATACAAGAGATTGTATCTGAAAGATAGTAACACAAAATAAACCACACACACATATATATATGACCAATTTTTATAAGAAAATGTGTTATATATTTATTGCTTAAATTTTGCCCCAGATTATAATCTGTGTACCTAGACTAACTCTTAAAATTATTCAATTTGGTACCTTTCTGAGATGCATATGGCCATTGAAAATCATGCTTTGTGTCATGACGGAGAACTTGTGTGGCTGGACATCTAAGAGGCTGCTACAAGAATTGACATTTTCATAAGATCCAGTTCCCTTAGAAATGTAAGAGCAGAAGAGAGGAATTTTCATTCTCTTTCAACAGTTGTTGAGCTCCAATTTTTTAACGATTTTCTTATCTAGCCATATTAGACAGGAGGGAGATTTTAGAGGGGAATGTCATCCAAGCTAAACACATGTGAGGGTCATTAACTTGAATATATCACTCGTAACTTGTCCCTTTGAACTTGGAACTCAAACTCATAGAAGGAAAGGGAAAGATGGAGGCGGAAAAGGGCTGGCCTCGGTTAACCTCACAATGAAGGAATCTATCATACAATGAGAGGCTGAGAAATAAGAAAGCAGATGGGCTGAGAATGGTATCTTAAGGGTATCTTTATATCTTGAGATTCCAAATAATCTGGATTTCAGAAAAGCCACCCTTCCCCAGACTTTATCATCATTTGTACTACCTCATACGTTTCAATTCCTGAACAGTAAAATACTGTGTTTACATCTTTTGTGATTCCACATTTCAAATGCAGTGGGGCCTTGAGTATGTGACAATTTTCCATCTTAAAAAAATTAGTTAGCATAACAGAACATTCAATATTATGTAAAGAATTTGACAGGACCTCACTTAATGTTTTTAGAAACAATTAATATGTCAAAAGAGGAAGTGAGAGCCTGTTTTGGCTATAAATATGTTTCCATAATTACCAGTTAAAGAAGCCAAACATTTTAGGGAGAAAAAAAAAGCGAGGTTAAGCCCCCTTTTCATCAAAAGCAGAATTCCCAATGATGTCAGATATCTCAAATCTTCTATCATAAGTTTCCTTTATTCATGTACAGATTTGTGCACATGACCTTTAACCAGAAAGATCACATATTTTTATTATGAATGATCTTGAAGAAAAGTAATATTGGTTAGAAATACACTGTTAATCACACACAAGGAGCAACAATCACATCTGTGTGTGAAGTTATGTTCAACTCAAGATGCCATAGGAATATGAAGAAAGTGTTCCAGGAGTGGCTATGCAATGGAGGAGTATAAGTATTCCAAATGTGACAGTTCAGGGCCACATACCAGGCACTATGTTAGTAGACGTGCCTGTCTCACACGATGGCATGGAGCACAGAATGGGAAGCAGAGGCCTGGCCAGGGAGCTGTGGCCTCAGAAGGAATTATGAGTAGGAGATGGATAGTAGGGAAAACAGAGACCACAATCTTTGTCCAGTACCAAAAGGTGGGGAATAAATATCTTACCCAAAGAAAGGTGGGGATATGGGACACTGAATGTATATGAGGAGTTTTGGAGATGGCATTAAGTACTTTTGAGGGAAGTTTTAGTGGAAAGCACTTCCCTGTGATAACCTAAACCCATCTGTTCCTACAATTAGTTATTATAGTATGAACACTACCGAAAGCCCAAAGGAAACTTCTGTCCCCCATATCCAATTCTCTCAGTCAAGAGTGTGAGAGGCTGGCATGGGTCTGTGTACTGAGTGTCAGTTTCCCATACTGAGCTGGATCATAGATAGTCATTGGAGATCTGCTAGCAGGGCTCTGTGCTAATCGACTTGGAATACCATCTGGAGCCTACAAGTGGTCTAGGCAACCTCCGCTGGAGAAGGCTCCCAGCCTGTCACCCCCATTACCACCAACCTAGAATCCTAGACTCCAAGAATATCTAATAAGAAATGCAGCTTGTTCTTCAGAAAAAAACATACTTGAACACAAACCTATACCTAGTTATATATATGTGTGTGTGTGTGTGTGTGTGTGTGTGTGTGTGTGTGTGTGTGTGTAAATATATAAAGAATGCTTGAAATAATAAAATCTATGAAAGAGCATTTTCTTCATTGGGTGTGGATACATATGGTGTGAAGCGATAAGGTGGTGCTGACAAGCTCTCCCTCGCTACTTGAAAAAGCTCTATGTATTCTGTTTTACTCAAGGCAACAATATATTGCAGTCATTAAGCCATAAAGATCGCTGAATTTTGAAGTAGATTTGAAGTCTGGTTTTGGCTCTGCTATTCTTGCTTTGAGGGTTTGGACAAGGTAATGAAATTTTCTGTCCTAATACTTTCCAGATAATGTCTCCTATGATTATTGATGCTACACAAAGAGCAATTAGCCTAGCAAATAGTAACTTGTTAACTCATACTCTACTCCTAATTCTACTCTTTCTGTGATATGGCATATCGGGAGCACTTCTCCTGATTGCAGAGTAGGTATTCTGAAAATTGCAAAACAGACAAATTAGGGTGAGAGTTTTGTGGCCTTACATTAATAAAGCCAACCTTTTCAGCATTCTCTGTGCCTTGCATTGTGCTTGTAGCTCTTGACATCCAGTAACGAGGAGAAAGAACAACTATGTTGATATTTCTTTAGCTTTGATTGTTACTTATATCACCTACTCATATATATTCTTTAAACCACAATGTTCTAAGAGGATACAAAGATGTATAAAGCAGAGTGTCCCAAGAAATAAGGCAGAGTGGTAAAGATTCAACAAATATGGCATAATATATCAAAAATCAAATGCTTTCAGGAAGTCAGGTCATGGATTTGGGGAAATTACAAGTGGGAGGAGTGTGAGAAAGATTAATGTTTCTTTTATTCTGTGGCATTTAAACTGAGTCTTAAACTACTTGGACATGTGGAGATCTGAGTGAGACATTCAAGCGCACAACAGGATAGCATGGGAATGGTGACTTGTATGAAATGCAGCAGGCTGGATGAGAAGCGTCCGTGGGAGGTATTTTCTGCAGTGCCAGAGTAATGGGTCTGTACTTTATTTTATAGGCAACTTTGTTATTTAGTACCCATTATTCATTTTTATTTATTTGGCATACATTTATTGAGGACCTATCATGTGGGAAACGATGGACTGATGGCCCAGAAAGATGTATAAGATATGATTCCTTCCTTCAAAGCTAGACACTCTAGGAACACCTGGATGTCTCAGTCACTTAAGCAACTAACTCTTGATTTGGGCTCAGATCATGATCTCAAGATTTGTGAGATCAAACCCCGTGTCAAAGCCTGCTTGGGATTCTCTCTCTCCCTCTCTCCCTGCCCCTCCCCCACTCATGCATTTTCTCTCTCTCTCTCTCTCTCTCTCTCTCTCGAAATAAATAAACAAACATTAAAAAACCACCAAAATTAGATACCCTATCACTGCCAGGAAATAAATATTATACATTCCCCCCCAAAAAAGCACTTCCATACCCATCCCCTGCAAATTTGTCCACACTTTAGAAGATCAATCGATAGATATAATGTGACATTAATGGTTTTTATCTAATTTTACTTAATTCCTATATAACCACATTGGTTCATGCCACAGCAGCCTGTAGGTGCAAATGAAATAACACAGATATTAAAGCCCAAATATCGTAAGTCATGACCCCCACCTATATAACCATAGAACTTGGGCTTTCTCTCTCTCCATGGTCTCCTTGGCTATTTCTGGAAGCACCTAGCGTGTATTGCATTTGATACCCCATAACCTTACAAACTACCTGAGGAAGGCACCTCACCATGGTCATGCAGCCAGTATCTTCTGAGAGACGGCTGCTTCACTGCCTCGGTATTGTCCAAGAGCTTCCATATCTACAAAATCTGCTGCATGTCGAACAGTAGTCCCAGCCCTCTGGTTCCCACAGCATTTTTAGATTCACTCTGTCTCCAGAGCAAATGGGGAGACTGCTCTTCTCAGGCACCTGCATGTTTCCCCTGATGTTTTAGGGCTGAAGCAACAGTTCTTAGGTTAAAATCTTACAAAGTGAGAAAACGGCTTCTTTCCATTCAGTGGGAGGTTCTTACCTCAATAGAGGTCACATCTACTCCCCAGGAGTTAGCTGGGAAACATGCATAATTTTGTCATCTCTCAGAACTTTCACAGGCTCAAAATTTCTCTTAAGTCACTGTCTTTTCATACCTACTAATATCAATACTTTGATTTAGTCATCTGGGTGGTGAACATCATTTTGCCAATTCAGTAGGCACACTGAGATACTCTGTTCCACCTTTATGGGCACTCCTTCCCTGCAGAGGGAAGTCCGGCTAGCTGGAAAAGGAATATAAATAAAGACTATGCGAAACATGCAGAAAATGTGCAGTAGACAAAGTACATCTCACAATGAGATACCTATTCAAATCCGGGGACAGCATCAGGATAGGACAAGGTGTTTCAGAAGTGTTATTGCATAGTCACTATCTAAAGGAAAGGCTGAAAAAAAATAAAGTAAGAGCTAAAAAAGAGAAACACACTGTATTTGACTGGAAGCCCAAAAGAGATAAAATGTTTCGGAAACATGTGCATCATGACCTACTAATTTAGGCTCATAACTCCTTCTCTCCAATTACTTTCCTGGAAATGTTTTTCAGTTTCTTTGCGTAGAATAACCAGAGGAGCACGGTGTACAGAGCAGTCCGAGGGGAACAGGCAGACTGGCACACAACTTACACCACATCTCCATGGAGCTAGCCACCACTGCCACAGAACCACATGATTCCCCGGCTCGTAATACCGTTTATTATAAAATCCTTTACCTGCCTCAAAGCACTTTTCATCAAAGCTGCTTTTAAGCTGAAGCTGAGGACTAAAGAATGCCTTTAACAGAATCCTGAAATAGCTTTTAACCCGAGGCTGAGAAGAGAAAGTGCTTTTAACCTAAAGTGCTTTCCTCTTAGGTACTTGAGCATGTACCTAGCACTCAGCATTAGTAGCTGTGAGAACACCCTTAAGACCCAAATGAAAGAGACTCCATTATAGATATTCAAACCCGTTATATTAATATATTACGAGTAATATTTGAAATCATTAAGCAGTTTTACTCCAACTAAATTTGAATCTTTTCTTATTGAACTATGCATTCATGCAAATAAATTGAAGTCTTACCACCTGGGATTCTAACAAATCTATGCTGATATTAGGAAAACTACTGTGTTCTTCCTACATTTGACTTTAATTCAGAGTGAGTTAAACTTGCCACACCTTCTCCACCCTAAAAGACTCTTTCAACTTGTATCAGTCACTGAATGGTGTTTCTGGTGTCGGTTCATATTCGCTGGGCTGAAAAGGTAAATTAGATCCTTTAAAATAAATTCAATAAATTATCTGACTAAATTTTAAGTATCAAGTTTTCTCCCCAGACTTGTGACTCAAACAGAAATAAAAGTACTGATTTCAGAGTGCACATGGTCCCTGACTTACAATGGTTCAACTTAAGATTTTCAACATATGATGGTGCAAAAGTGGTATGTGTTCAGTGGAGCGTGTGCTTCAAATTTTGAACTTTGATTTTTTTTCTGGGCTAGCATTATGCACTGCAATAGTTTCCTTCACCTTGAATATTCTTTTCCAACTTCCTTTACCTAGTAAACATATTCATTTTCGTTCTTCCAGCTCAAAGTTACCAACCCCATGAAGCCATCTCTGTCTTCCTCATTCTGAATTAATCCTCTCTTCTCCCCGAACTGTAATTTCATTATTTGATTATTTTACTGTCTTTCAGCTGGACTGTGAGCTATATCTGGTAGACTTAAGTCCATCTTATTCGATTTTACTTCCAGAGGAGTCGTAGCCTGGAAAAAAGTAGAAATAAAAGGAAGCAGGACATGAAATCTTTCGGTGACTTTACAATTACTGTTTGTTTATAATTTCATGCTCCTTCTGGTGGAAACTCTTCTGTCCATGGGTGCTCCTTCGATGAGCCAGCTCCTCCCGACAGCCTCTCACAACATTGGGCTATCCTATGTTAGATTTTTAGACTTCTCTTCTTTATTGCATTCTTCTTCTCAGACTACTGGTATTATTCAAATATTCCAGGGCTGAAATATTCCCGTCCTGTGGCTTTAAGATCTATCTATAGGCTTTCTAAACTTGAAATTACAGCTTCATGCTCCAGACTCTCAAGATTCTATCCTTGCATGTTCAGATGTCTATTTGTCTTGTCCTCGGATGTTTGGCTGACATCTCACACTTATGTAGAGCAACTCTTGATTCTTTGGCTCTTGCATGTTCTCCATCTCAGGAAATACCACAACCATTTGCCAGTTGGAGTCACCCTCATTTCTACTTTCCTGCTCTGATTGGCAAATCCCACCTTAAAATATGTTCTAAAGTTGGGGCCCCTGGGTGGCTCAGTCGGTTAAGGGCCCAGCTTCAGCTCAGGTCATGATCTCACAATTGTGGGTTCAAGCCCTGTGTCAGGTTCTGTGCTGACAGCTAGCTCAGAGCCTGGAGTCTGCTTCGGATTCTGTGTCTCCCTCTCTCTCTGACCCTCCCCTGCTCACACTGTCTCTCTGTGTCTCTCAAAAATAAATAAAAAACAATAAAAAAATTTTAAAGTCAACTGCATTTAGTCACTCCCATTGTTACCAGCCTTCTCTAAGCACCATTATCTCTCCTTGAAATATATCACCAACCTCTAAGTAGCCTTTTCTCCTTCACCCTCTTAAATACAGTATCCATAGAGCAAATGAAGGATCATATAAAAACGTAAGTCACATCATGTCACACCTATGCTCAATAATTGCCAATTACTTAGAATAAAACCTTACTTAAAATATCTGATGACCTTCCTGTGACCTACTGGTTTCTACCTGCTTTGGTCCCCAGGCTACATTTTCAGATTCATCTGCAACTATACTTCCTGTTTGTCACCTCACTCCAGGCACACAGGCTTTCTTGCTGCTCCCCTACTGTGCCCTGCTCACTCCACAGCCTTATACATTTGCTGCTCCTCTGAATACCCTCATCATGTGTAGGCATGGTTCACACCTTCACTTCTTTGGATCTTTGCTCAATGCCATTGCCTCAGAATTGTCCTTCCTGACAATGCTTCCTTTTAGCTATCTCCCTGCCTTACTCTATTTTCTCATAGCACCTATCACAATTCAGTATTATCATCCATGTATTATATCTTAAGACATTTCAGTATTTGTCCACTCTAAGCAGCACATCAATATTGAAAAATCATACTCAAATGCTCATTGTTCCATTTGAGTTAATAAACTCCTTATTGAAGATACAAATTTCTACTTGGCTGGTAAACTCATCAAAACCCCATTGCATTACTTGGACCAAAACTGAGTTGAGACTTATTTCCATGAGAGTTTAGGAGCCTAAGAGAAAAGAGGCCAAAGAGTCTTCTTAGAAGTATTGTTTGGGGCTGAAGATAAAATCATGAAAGATGAGGACTGCTGGAAGGCTGAGAATGGAAGAAAGAGAAAAAAAAATAGAAAAAGCTGGAGAAGAACTCCACCATTCTATCTGGATGACAGTGGGCCTGCCCATGAACTTCACCTTTGAGCTGTTTGTGTCAAAGGATGCTATTCCTGCATCCAACTGTCCAACTTTGATTGGAAGCTGCAGATCACAGCTTACCCTTATTTGGAGATATCTTCCCTATAGTCTGGGAAAATCTCTTGAGGCTAGTCTTTCCAGAGTAGGCATTGTCATTATTATGTTAGCTGAATGAGCTGCACAAGGATGAATAAACATGTGGGGGGAAACTATACACAAAAGTGTATATATTTAGAATTTATATTTATTTAGAATTCCAAACTACTTAAAAGTTTAAAAAGTATGCTTTTTTTCCCTGTATTTGCCTCTTAAGAGAAAAAAAAATCACAAGTAAACAAGGCAATGAGAGAAATTTACTTCGCTTCCAGTGTATAAGAGATTCAACAGAGAATTAGCCCAATTTTTGTTATCTGTGTATCAAAAAACAGGAGCTGATATTTTTAATCCAAGCCCTGAGGCATTGTAAAATAACACAGTACCTTCTAAAGCACTTCATATAGATAAAATTTGGTAGTTTTTTAGCATTCAACATATTTTTTGACATCTTAGTTCAAAGGGATAAGCCATCTGTAAATTATAGTACTTACTCAAATCACCCATTTCTCCAAAAATTATCAGTAAAGTTGTGGTAAGATTATATGATGGGGCTCATATAGTGAGTATTTTAAAGGAGAAGAAGGAAAAGTAATAAGGTTGAAAGTGGGGAAATATATAAAAGATAAAAGGAGAAGCAGGATTCTTTGATAAGTAACCTGAAAGTTTTGGTCTAGAAACCTACTCTCAAAAAGAAAACCAAGTGTTACTTATTGTTTAAAATCAAAGGATGAATTCAGTTAAATGGCTGAAATTACCCATGTTGAGAATATTACTTTTGCCCTTCAGTATCCACTGCCCTTCCCTCATGGCAGCATAGCAGCCTATTGGGAAATGACACGCCCATGTGTCATTCAGGGGGTAGGGTGAGGAGTATTCCAAGTGCATCCTACCTACTACAGAAGATTTTAGAAGAATGCTTTTTCTTATCCTAACCCCATTTTTTAAACATAATCTCAATCAATTGACTATCCTCTGTGGGAACCTCCTACTTTGAGCAATTGATGAATACAGGTCATTATGACATTGTTGGGCCGAGGTGAGGTGGGGAGGGTGGGTAGTAGGATGGTAATGTAAATAGCATCCTGACCCAACCCTCAGAGGTAGAAAACTATTGATGTACCTCCTGTTTCTTATTTCATGAATCTCCTGTGGACCTTGGATTTGAAACCTCTCCAACCTCCAATAATTTCTTTGAGTATAAATAAATTACTTTGAGTTTCTACTAAATTCTTTGAGTTCCCTCCTACTCTCATTCCCCAATATCATTTGAATAAATTCTTTGCTAAAGAAAGCCCCAGTGGGTTTTTTTTTTAAATTTCAGCCAAAACTCTTAACAAATCCATCTCCCAACCAGAGCACTTGTCTAATTTCGGGGGTGGGGGTAAGAGATTCAGTTTGTTATTGTTTTCTGTCCCCTCCTATGTTGTTCATGTATGTGTAGTTTTAGGTGCTTTGTTTTTCCTTTTTAAAATTTACTAGACTGGCTGCAACAGCCCTCTGTCCTGAAAGCAGAATAATCATTTTGAAAAGCATGTGGAGACTGTCTCCCTGGGTAAATGATGATAACACCGTCACATTATTTGAACATTTAACTGCCTCTATTGAGTAGTTTTCCTCATAGTTTTGATTCATTTGGTATCTAACTGACAAAGATCCCATTACTGGGTGTTCTTTCCATAATTTGTCAAAAAATATATAGCAGAGATGAGGCAGAATGAAGCTAATTTGTAATCTGGAAGACTTAACCTGGTTATGCTAACGAACTAACTAAATCGGTCAAAAGTTTGAGAGTTAAAGATTGAAAACCACCATTCCCTAGTTAAACTCTAATTCATTATGTAAACAACATGATTTATAAGTGCAGTCATGTGGAAGGTCTATTTGTTTTTCTCACCGAAAGATGCTTTCAAAGAAAAATTGCTGAAAATGGATTTTCTCCAACCAATGTGTTGCCTGCCACCCCCGGTAGAAGTGCTGAAGCAGGAGAAGGAAGACATAATGATCACACTAGCCAAGGCCATAGGCATTTATGGAGCATTCCAAAAATATTGGCATCTCCTAGCAAGAGGTGTTTTCTAAATACAAAAAGTTGTTAAGAGAGGAAGAAAAGATTACCAGTGAGCCCACAGATGGGAATGTAGGTAGGGAGTCAGGACCTGGGGGTTCTGGACTGTTCCCTTTTTGAAAATACCCTAAAGGAGGGGAAAGCAAAAAGAAAGCTTAATGTTGTGCCAAGACAACAAGCATGGAAGTTTAGGGGACAAAGCTAGTTCATTAATGTTTACCAAGAAAACAGAGTACTCTCTCTCTTCCTTCCCCTTTCCTTTCACCGTTTTAAGAAAGAAAGTTCTGTGGTTCAAACACATTCCTGTAATTTAATGGTCCTCCTTGGTGTATCAAACTCTGGACTGTATCAAATTTACAGATGGGTTGTGACCCTACAACAGTCCTTAAATTTGACATTGACAATGTGGCTAAATCTTGGTGACTTATTTTCTTTAGGTAACACTTTTTACTTTGCGAAGTCATTTTATGTGCATCATCATCTCCTGTAAGTTATATGATCTATCATTTTATGTTGAAGGCTAATGTTGTGGTCAAGATTCTTTTCATTGTAATTGATAGAAACTTGTCTGAACTGTAAAGGTAAGGATGGAATTTATTGAACTGCTTAATTGAAAAGTCCAAGGGATAGCTTCAGGCATGATTGGATCTAGGGGCACATGCTAGCAAATATTTATTTCTTCCATTGTTCAGCTCATTTCCACTCTGTTGACCCAATTCTTCAGTATGTCTTCCCAGAAGGTGGCAACAAAACTTCTGGAAGCTCAGACTCATATCCCAATGCTTTATCAACTCCTGTAGAAATAAGGCTCCTATTTCCCAGCAGCATTAAAAAAAAGCCTTAGGATTTATTTCATTAGGTCAACTTGGGCCATGTATTCATGTCTGAAGCACTTTCTATGGTCAGGGAGAGGAAATGCATGTTCATCCCTGGGGCCAGAGGTGGTGGGGTCAGCACTACTTAAACCAAACGGTAACTAATATGAGAAAGGTATCATCCCCAAAGGGTAATCAGAGTGATCTTACCATAGAATAGGAGGGTAATCCTAGGACCAATAAAACCGATAGACATCCACCATACTCTTCCTAACCAGTGCCATCTGTACAGTGGATCTCATTGAGCTATTTAGCCAACACTGACCTTTTCTATTGTGAGCATAAGCCCTCTCCTGAAACCTTCTGGCCAAAGCTATGTTCATGTTCTAGTCAAGTTTATTTGGTTTCAATAGGCAGAAGTTAACTCAAAAGTATTTAAATAAAATGGGAATTATTGTCACAACCCACGGTATGTCATAGCACTCCAAGGAAAGGATATATGATCTCTGGAGTTAGGCAACAGAACATGAGAAGCTAAGGTGTGTCTGCTTCATTTGCTTCTCTCTGCAAATTAGTTCCTGCTCACTCACCCATTGCACATGGACATCCCCCCAAATGGCTGTCCCTGGCATCCCGTGTCTAAATCCAGGAAGTCTTACTATTTAAATCCTGGGAACTAACTACCTCAATCTGCATTATTTTAGTTCTAATTCTTTTGAAAGAGAATCTCTTTGGCATGGCTTGGGTTCTATGGCAAGCTTTCATTTAAGTAACCTCACCATAGATGCTAAGTTCTTATATTCCAAAGACGTATCTTCTTGGGTGAGTATAGCCAGTTTAAAGAGATGCTAGAATAAGAAGACAATTTTTGGCTTTTTTTGGTAACTAGTAAAAGCAAACCTCTCCCTTCTGTCTAATGCAGTTCATCATATCTAGGCTCTTTTTTCACTAGAACACTATTGGCAATCAGGAAGGAGGTTTTCAGCCAGGGATTGCCTGCATTTGCCCCGACCACCCAGTAAGTGGGAGGGATGCACCTCCCCCACCTCCCATTTTAGAACAACTCAAAGTAGCCAGTAGCACCTCATCCCCTCCAGCACATCGTGTCAATCAAAAACATCCTAGAGTTGAAATTTTCTCTTATCCACCCTAGCTCAAAATCCTTCCCAAGTTCCATCTTCCCTAATAATTAATGAATTCCCAGCACTACACTTAAAGCAGGAGTCCATTTGCTGTTTTCACTCCCTTGCCTTCTCTTCAAATCTTGTCTGGGACCATCCACTTTTCAACTCCCTTCTTCTGCTAAAGCCATTTTCCCTCATGGTTACCAGTAGCCTCTGAATTGCCAAAATTCAATGAGAACTTTTCACTTGTGTCTCCCATCACCATTCTTCCACATCTGAAATACTTATCTTAACTCCTGAATACCAATCTCTCTCTATTCTTCTCCAAACCCTCAGGGTTCTGCATGTCAGTCTCCTTTAATCAAGCAAGAAACTTGGACATCCTCTCTCTCTGGTGGGTTGGCTCACCTTCTATATCCAGTTAACAAATCCAACAAAATCACCCCTTGGCTCCATTGTCTTTGGTCAGGTTCTTACCTTCCTTCTTTTCTTAGAGCCTGGTGCATTGTAACTATGGACACAAGAAGACTCAATATTTGGGGGTCTCTGTTTCCTCTCCTGTAAAATCAGATTAATAGTATCTACCACCAAAGGGTTGACGACTGGCAAAAAAATTTAATAAGGTTAGAATATATAAAGTGCTTTGAACAATGCCTGGCTTAGTGTAAGTGTACAATGAAGCTTCACTATTCTTACTACACACCCTAGCAATGGCACCAATTATATGATATTGAAAATGTTCATCTATCCACCACCCGGACTGTCGGAGAAGCTTCAAACATCACTGCACAGTGATGAAGCTGGAGCACAGTGCCTGGCCTAAAGTGCGCATGTGATAGTCACCAAATGAACAAATCAGAATTTGCATTCTTTAAATTTTTTAATGTTTATTTATTTTAGAGAGAGAGAGAGAGACAGAGACAGAGACAGAGACAGAGCACTAGCAGGGGAGGGAGAGAAAGAGGGAGACAGAATCCAAAGCAGGCTCCAGGCTCTGAGTGGTCAGCACAGAGCCCGACACAGGGCTCAAACTCATGAACCATGAGATCGTGACCTGAACCAAAGTCAGACACTTAAGCGACTGAGCCACCCAAGTGCCCCAGAATTTGTAGTCTTTACAATATCCATCAAATAGCAGGTGCTCATGAAATAGTCGCTGAACTGAATTTGATAGAATGGAAATGATATGGAGAGAATACAGAGTAAAAAGTGCCATAATATTAGGTAAAGCAGGAGCTCCTAGGTGGCTCAGTGGGTTGAGTGTCCGACTTTGGCTCAGGTCATGATATCATGGTTTGTGGGATTGAGTCCCGTGTCAAGCTCTGTGCTGGCAGCTAGCTCAGAGCCAGGAGCCTGCTTCAGATTCTGTACCTCCCTCTCTCTCTCACCCTCCCCTCCTCTCTCTGTATCTCTATGTCTCTCAAAAAATGAATTAAAAAAACATTTACAAATATTAAGTAAAGCATAATGAGTTAATTCTAAGGGGAGGGGAGCCTGGGTGGCTCAGTCAGTTAAGTGTCTGACTTTAGAGCAGGTCATGATATCTAATGTCTGTGAGTTTAAGCCCCATGTTGGGCTCTATGCCAACAGCTCAGAGCCTGGAGCCTGATTCAGATTCTGTGTCTCTGTCTCTTTCTGCCCCTCCCCTGCTCCCACTCTGTATCTCTCTCTCTTTCTTTCAAAAATAAATAAACATTTAAAAAATTAAAGGGAGAGAAATTTCTTTTGGGACTCCTTCTTAGAGTGGAATCTTGACCGATGCATAATTCCACATTCCTAACAAATTCAGATTTCCCCTATTTATTTGCTCCTCTATTTCCATTTCCATGTCCCATCAATTCTCTTTGTTTTCATTCTCATGGCATAGCTCAGATCCCCAACAACCTGGACTCCTGTTATCATCTTTATTGGTAAGCTATTGCTGCATAACAAACAAACACAAAATCTGAGTGACAAACAACAAGAAGCATTTATTTCCGATGTGTCTTTAGGTCAAGTAGCCTAGAGCAGGCATGACTGGACAGCTCTACTTTAAGCTGTAGGTCTGACTAGACTTGTCTCCTGACTGAGCATTGGCCTCAGATCTGCACCATATGTATTTATTCTGGAGCCCAGACTGAAAGGGCAACAGCTACTCAGGGAAGCTCTTGTCTTGGCAATAGCAGAAAAGCGGGCAGGTGAGCAGAAATCTGGAATGCCTCTTAAGGCCTCCATCTGGAACTGACACATTGTCATTTTTACCCACACTGCATTGTCCAAAGCAAGTCATAGCCAAGTTCAACATCAGTGAAATGGCACAAATCAATGTTGCCCACTCTAATGAGTTTTACCTCACAGTCACATGGCAAAAGAGGTGAATGTATAAATCTAATTCAGAGAAAAGAAGAATTGTGAACAATGATTAAATTTGCCACGCTTCTATCCTTATTCTGGTCTTCATAACACCTTCCGAGGCAATCACATTGGCCTCTTAACTGTTATCTCTGTGTTCAGTCTTCTTCACAACATATAGCTCCATTTGGTCATGAGTGTTTTGTCTGCAGGGATAGAATACCCAGTTAAAATGACTTATATTCTGTCACATAATCAGAAATCTAGAAAAAATGTTCTAGGTTTATAACTTCAATGTCATTGAGGTCTCATGTTTTTTGTAATCTTTTTTTTTAATCGTATTGGCTTTTGTCTGCAAGCTTGTTGCCTCCTGGTGTTAACTTTGCTGCACTGGCTCCACACATTGCATGATTGCACAGTGATGTTCCAAGCAGGAAGAAAAAAAGAAAAAAGTGCCTTAATATACCCTTCTCCTTTTATTTGGTAAAAAAAAAAATTGCTTGTAGCCTCCCAAGTAATTTCCCCTTACACTTAATTGATCAGAGCTCTTTAACCACCCAGAGTTGCAAGGAAGTCAGAAGCCAATAGGGAACATTTTCAGGTTCTGCTTTATGAATGGGTCTAAAAACAAGAAAGAAATTGGGGAGAGAATAGTGTATGTATAAGAAATTATACATTTATGCACAATTCAAATAATGTATCCTACCTGACTTAATATTTAAGACTTCATAACAACATCTTCATCTTCTTTTAAAGTTTAATATATCAAAATTTCTCTAAGTAAGAAAGAATGAATATTTCCCTCAGCACATCTCATTCTTCCCATCATTGTTCCCATCACTGATGTGTTTGTATACCTTTCTTCCATCTTCCCTCAATGGCCTTTTATCCCACTCTTACCTCTTCAAGTAAGTCTTACTTCTTAAGGATTCAGTTCTTCTCTGGTAAGTCTGTCATGGGTACCAAGATTGCTCTGATGTCCCACCACATGCTCAATAAATATTTGTGAAATAGATTTGAAGCAGAGCTTCCATTAGAAGGTGTTGTATTTTGTAGCAGTTCTTCCTGACTATAATCTCTAGCCAACTTAAACTATTCCATTGGATGTTTTGGGTTATTTTTCTTAAATAGTATTTTATTTCCTTTTGTCTTATAGTGGTGACTCACTAATTTTGAACAAACCTTTGTTATTGACTGAGTATTCAAAACAAACACCCATGATTCCTTCCCACTTGTCTACACTATGTTGTTACTTTTTGGGCCTATCATCTTTCTGTGTCTTGGATGAAAATGCACATTTTAATATTGAAATATATTCTATTGTCACTTTAGTCTTAGTTACTTCCTTCCTTGCTGGGTTGTCCTTAATTTAGGCCATCACCTTTTCTAAGTAATGGGTGAAAATCATGCCTTCTTTGAAATCTTTCCACATTCCATTTTGACTACCCCATTGAAATATTTCACTTATCATTTTGTTATACTGCTTTTTATTTTCCTTCCCACTTCTACTACAAAGGTTTTTTATAATTTATCAATGACCTCCACTGCTGATTAAGACAATGTCTTGTAGTCAATCATTTAATAAATGTTTGTTGAACTTCAGGTATTTGCCCAACATTGTCTAGTTACTAGGGACCCAGTAAGAAAGGAAATAGGGGGAATCTAGGTGTGCTTGGGTGGCTCAGTTGGTTAAATGTCCAACTCTTGATTTCATGATTTCAGAGTTGTGAGATAGAGCCTGCTTGGGGCTCCATGCTGGACGAGATTCTCTCTCTCCCTCTCACTGTCCCCTCCTCACTTGTGCATGTGCAAAAAAAAAAAAAAAAAAAAAAAGAAAAGAAAAGAAAAAGAAAAAGAAAGGAAAGGAAAAAAGAAATAGGTATAGTCTTTACTCTTCTGAGTTTTGCATTCTAAGTAGGGAAAACAACTAACTCATATATACATCAGTCATATGCCAGGTGGAGGTAAGTGCTCTAAGGCAAGTAAAACAGGGAAGTATCCTAGAGAGCTCCTATTGCAGTGGGGCCATGGGAAAAGAATGGGTGGGAAAGGCTATAAAAGAGACCTAATACAATAGAGTTTCATATAGAGGTCATAATAAGTGCAAAGTCCCCGAGGCAGAACTGTGCTTGGCATAGACAAGCATCAGCAATGTGGACAGGGTTGCTGCAGGCAAGTGATGAGGGGGAGAGAGGAGAAAGGAAGCAAATGAGATCAATTAATGGATGGAAGGGCAGGTCATGTATTGCCTTGGAAGCTGCAGTAGGGAATTGGAGTTCATTTTGAACAAGATGGGAAACCCTTGAACCTTCTAAATGTTTGTTTCATCATTAGTAATAACCATCTATGCTGCTCAAAAAAAATCTGGCAATGGATGGTGGTGATGATTACACAAGAATGTATGTGTGCTTAATGCCACTGAGCGATACATGTAAAAATGGTTACGGGGGGAGTTTAAGGTTATGTATATTTTACCATGATAAAAAATATCTATGGGCGAATTTTGTGGGCCAGAATCTGAGCTAAGCACTAGTGACTATATGAACACATAGATGATGTAAACATTTAGAATCTGCTTTGAGAAAATACATCCCATATATTATAAATGTAAATACAATGCAAGGTAGCATAAATCATGTTACAAATGAGAAGACTAGGGTAAGATTTCAGAGAGTGTTCTCAGAAGCATTAGTATGGAGAGATGCTCTTTGAAATAAAAGGATTTTACTCAAATCAGTTTGGGAAATAGTGCATCCTCTAGCCCT
The DNA here is from genome assembly GCF_006229205.1 of Suricata suricatta. Taxonomy (NCBI): domain Eukaryota; kingdom Metazoa; phylum Chordata; class Mammalia; order Carnivora; family Herpestidae; genus Suricata; species Suricata suricatta. The sequence goes on along the minus strand of NC_043702.1, from coordinate 83,403,542 downwards.
GTGTGGAGATTCCCAGTGCACGTTGGCATATCACAGGCTATAATGACCCAGGAAAGAAACTTGTTTGTTTAACCCAACATTGCTAATCCATTTTGATCACAGGCTTTCCCCCCCGCAAATTTCCTATTAACATCCCAAGGAAATGGTATTCCAAAGAACCTATGCCAAAGGAGACACAAAGATGAGATAAGAAGAAAAGAATTTGTAGAGAAAGTGTGGCTGGGGCGGAGCTAGAGAGGAAAGGGGATACTTAGATTAGAGAAAAGGAAGGGCATTCAAAGCAGGACAGATGCTAAGAAATTCACTTCAAAGTAAATCTCCTGGCACCTGCGTCTTCAAATATCATTGACCCACAGAATGCATCTTTCAATATACTGATAAAATTATAATTTTGGTGATTACTGATAAATTTCTTCTGAAACAGTCAAGACATCAATTCATTAAGATTAATTATTTTGTAGAAGTTTTCTTAATTCCTTGTCATCATTTTATAAACAACAAAGTTATGCCCAGAGAGACTATAACTTACTCTGTCATCCCTGCCTAATCGATGGCAGTGTTAGTTTTCTCTCTCTGGGGCCAGAGTCTTATTCCATGAAGGAGGGAGTTATGGTCTTTGTATCTCTGCAATAGACCCTTTGGAATTAAAGCAAAAAATCGATTCCTATGCAAGACACAGATTTCAGCCTGCAGTGGATATGGAAACAGAATCAAATTAAAGAACAACGCAGTCTTGGATTTTAATGAAGCTCATCTTTGTTTCTTTTGCAGATCAAATTTTTGGCTCTCATCTGCACACAGTGTGTGAACGTGAAAATTCCACAGTTCCACGGTTTGTAAAGCAATGCATTGAAGCTGTCGAAAAAAGAGGTGGGTAGCTGAATATGTAGCAATTTCCCCCATTAGCGCACCCTCTAAACAGCCCATGCTCAAGTTAACAGCGCCACTTGATTTGTCTGGGAAGCCATGCAATTAAAACTTGACTTTTGTTAATCGGTTAAGAGGATCAAGTTTCTTATTAACTTCAGTTTGTTTTTACAATAGGGACATCAGTAATTCCCACTAATGTTCTCTTTTTTTTTAATATTTTGTCTGTCTGACATGTTGTTGATTCAATTGCAAACTTCTTGTTTTCAAGCCAGTGATAAAACATTCATAAAATATCAGCACTCACAGTGTTAGAACCCTCCTAACATTCATGCTGGTAGATGTTGTGCCAGAACCATTTTTGGTAAGCCCCCAACATTACCCAAGTGAAGCAAATAGCATTTCTACTTGCAAACAGTGATATCCCATCTTCTGTGTGTTTCTGTTCAATATAGAGTATGGCTAACTGGTTTTCCTGGAACAATTAGCAGATGCACCTCCAGTGTTAAGGTGACCTTTGATTCCTATATTTCAACATTCTGTTCTTTATCTGAAATTATTTCATCTTACCAAAGGGAACAAAACAAAACCCAATTGACTCATCATTTCCATGCTGGTCTATCTGTAGGGTGTTTTTCCTTCAGACTATGACTTCATTCATTCAAGGTCATTTTCCCTGGAAGATACATACAGTAGATGCAGAATCTCAAAAAATGTATTGTATAAAAATGTGAAGCTTCATCACCATCTGTTACAAGTTTACAACATATTCCCAGGATCTAGGGGGATATATATCATGTAAAAGATAGAGGTGTTTTCAGAAAAAGAATTGGTGAATCTATTCCCATTTTCAGCTCCCAGTCTCTTAAAACAATAGAACCAAGGGGAAAAAAATCTTTACCAAGTTATCTACTAGGAAAAAGCCATTTTAATTCTCTCAGTGTTACCTGGCTTTATTATAGAAGCATAATAAAAATGGTCTGCAATTTCCAACTCCTGGAAATTCATACTTTAATTATACTGTAAGGACAGCCTTGGGATCCTATTATTCCCATATCAGTAGGGAGTGAGAGAATAACAAGAAGGGGATGAGTGGATAGGGAAGGGTAGATAAAGAGAGTGGCTTTGGGGGGAAGCATATCAACACATCAGAGAGAAGAGCTGGGAGCTCACAGAAAGTAGAAAACAGTAAAAGCAGAATGAACACAAGGAGAGGTATCTGTGAGGAATGGAGTCAATTGGAGTTTAGAGAGAAATGTGCTTTTCTTGCATGTTGCAATCTCATTTAATTTTATAAGTTCATAATTTAGGAATAAATATTATTTAATAAGTACTTAAAGCCAAAATGGATCACTGAGAATGTTATAATGTTATTATTGCCAATAGCTAAATTATCATCATTTTCAGAAGATCTTCATCCACTTATAAATACTCAACCCTGGTGGTGTGAGCACTCTTATATTAGAGCAAATATCAGAATAGGACTTTGGGGGGAGCTGTACATAAAAAGATGTGTGCACATATAAAAAAGGGGCTCTGTACCTCTTTGTATATGTACATACCCTAGGCAAAATGAAAACTCTTCTAGATATAGCCTTGTGGCATGCAGATATCATAATATTGTAGTATAGAAAATATCTATAAATAGAAACTGTATCTTCTGTTCACAGCATTTGTTGGCAATTTTTAATAAAATAAGACAATGTTTTTGCTGACAATAGCAATCATATCTAGCATTATATTTCATTGTACCAATGTTTACTCTTAAAATGAATTTGTCGATCTAGCACTAAACATACACTAATCACACATATGATTATTAAAATAAATCCTAAGCTTTTTAATGAAACTCAAAGACTTTACAATTCCACAAAGCAACTGATAATTCAAAGCACTTTGGCAGCGTCAGCATAAAGGAACTCTGTGGAAATATTCAATAAAAACTCAGAGGCACAAGATAAACCTTTCACATCATTGCAAGATTTACAAATGTGTACTCTTGATTATATTTTTCTATGATCATTCTGTTGGATTAATATTCTTACATTTATACGCCAATTCTATTTACTCAAAGTGTTGTTTTTACTAAATTCTGGCAGTGAGCACCTTAGGACAGAAATAATTTATGTGAATCTAAGTCCAATGTTTATGCAGGCTTCTGATGACATTTTATGCTGGGGTTGGTATTAGGAAGTAGCATATAAAGGTGCCAAGTCTCTCAGCACGGCTGGGACTCAGCATATCTAGAGCCCTCCTTCTAATGGCCAGATCCTCTTCCAGCCAAGATATTCAACTGTAGAGTCATGGGAAAGGCACATTTAATGAGAATTGTTTGTCTACTTTCACACTCTTAGGGAAATGTCCTCAAAAAAAAAAAAAAGGCCTCACTATAATGTACATGGGCAATTATAAAATGATTTGTTTCCTTTCTCTCTTTTTCTTAAGATCAATGCCCCTGCCTTTACAAAAAACACATCCTTAGATTGTAGCTGTATTTTTAAATGTTTATTTACTTTGAGACAGAGAGAGAGAACATGTGCGCAAGGGAGATGTAGAGGGTGAGAGAGAGAGAGAGAGAGAGAGAGAATTCCAAGCAGGCTTCATGCTCAGCACAGAGCCAGACGTGGGGCTTGATCCCATGACCATGAGATCATAATCAGAGCTGAAACCAAGAGTTGGATGCTTAAATGATGAGCCACCCAGGCACCCCAATAACTATTTTTTAAAAATATTTCTTACATGCTTGATTTTGAATAAAACAGTATCAGGGAGGCAGATCTCACCATTGATTGACTGACTCATTCATTCATTCATTCATTCATTCAGTTATTTGCCTTACTTGCTTGCAGTCGAAGGAACCAAATCGCTCATGCTCCCATTGTCTCCACAGGGAAATTCTACCTAGTACTTGGCATTCTTTACTTAACCCTGGTAAAGTGATATTAGTCACATTTAAAATTTTGCATGCCTAGAAGAAAATTTATTAGTGAGCCAAATGTAAATCAATTTAGCGAATAACTTGTTTAGTGTGCTTCCTTATCTTGATTTGGTTTCCTTTATTCCTCTAAACCACCAGGGCATTCTCCCCCTCACCCACTATTATAACCAGATTAAAGTTATTTCTGTGGTTTCTGACATTGTCTGCTTAGCCTAGAGAACATACACAAAACTTGGAGGGAATTTGTAAGGGAGCGTGTTAGCCTTTAAAGGCTATGAACCAAGTGGTTCATTCACATTTGTGTCACCTTTGCAGTTGTAGACCGCATACTATAAAACCTGAGTTTGTGAGCATAATCCATTCCAGAAACATGTTTGTAATCCAAAGCGCTCGTATATCGAAGCAAATTTCAAGAACCATTGGCTCAGTTGTGATCATCTGGCATTCGGCATCATGTATTACTTGTTTTACAAGACATCTCTCATTTATCAAGTTAAAATGTATTAGAAATGTTTGCTTCTCTTGTGGAACACTCGCAGAACAAGTTACTCACAATCCAAAGTTTAACTGTATGTGAGTATCATAAGTAGCCAAAGAAAAGCTCAGTTTATGTCTCCTCTTCCAAAGCAGTTTCTGTACAAATATTGAATCCTTGTTTAGCTAATAATGCTCAATATATATGATAAGGTAACCCAAAGCATGAGATCATCTGATATTTTCTTTGAGGTCTGGGGAAATAAGCATGCAAAGAGAGGCATTGGACATACTGGTGGTATGTAGATCTGAACAGCTCGAAGTCTATTTTTCACCATTTTATAGAATATGTTGTGTGGTTTAGGATGACCCCAAAGTGTGCAGAGATTGCTTACTTACAAATAAGGTTATACTTGTATCTCCCACTCCCAGAAGACAAGGGCTTAAGAGATATCACAAAATATGTAGTCTAAACTGGTGTAACTGGTATTAAGACCATAACCTATCATTCTTGTATAGAAAGTATGTAACTAGCTGACTACTAAGTGCATTACTGGGAAAGAGCCCTACACAGCACCTGACCCATTGTAAGCATTCAGTAAATGTTGCTTGAATGACGTAACAAACATCAAGTGTTTATTGTATTTCGGCAACAAGCAGCTATTTACTGCCGACCCTTGTGTCATCTTCCACGCTATAGCTAAAAACTGAGACGAAGTATACATTAAGCAAAAAGACCTGAGTACCAAAGTATGGTGAGTGTTATGAAAGAAAAGAACAGATACTAGATGAGAAAATAAGAATTACAATATTCTGTTTTAAGATAAGGGGATTTATCTGCTTAAATATCACATAAGAGGGAGTAGGGAGAAAGAGGAGATACTGATGAGAGGGCACAAAATTGAAGTTATACGGGATGAATGAGTCTAGATAGCTAATGGACAGGCATGATGACTACAGTTATATTGGGTTGGACACTGGAAATAGGCTAAGACCAAAGACTGCAGGCTTTTTCACCAACACATACACAAATTAGTAGATATGGGAGGAAACGACGTTTACTTAGCTTGACGGTAGTAATCGTATCAAATCATCAGGCACCCCTTAAATATATCCAATATATTGAATATATTATTAAATACTAATGAGTATTAAATATGTTTAATACTAATATACAATTAAATACATGTTTAAATGACACAACGAACCCTGAATAATAAGCACGTATTTGTCTGGTGTTAGTCTTCCACTAAGAACAGAAGTTGTCTGGTGTTAGTCTTCCACTAAGAACAGAAGAGCGAGCAGGGGAGGATCAGAGAGAGAGAGGAAGACACAGAATCTGAGGCAGGCTCCAGGTTCTGAGCTGTCAGTACAGAGCCCGACACGGGGCTCGAATCCACAAACCATGAGATCATGACCTGAGCCAAAGCCAGACTGCTTAGCCGACTGAGCCACCCAGGCACCCCTAAGAGCAGATGTTTAATTTCACCTTATTGCCCAGGTTGTTTTCTTGATGTATCATGGCAATGCAATATAAGGAGTCACTTCATGTGACCTACCCAAAAGACATGCCTTAATGCTAAGCCAGTACTTTTTCCACTCAATAATACCAAACTTTCCCAAAGACTTCTTTTTACATAAAATAGATGATGAAAAAATACATTTCTCTTCTAAATGTATTTTATATGTCCAATATATTTTTGTGTGTAAGGGAATAAGACTGTTGGACTAATTACCCAAGTAAATTCTGTTTGGATAGGCATTCATCCTTTGGAATATGGTTTAACAACACATTCTTCCTCCATAAGTCTCACTTCTAATCACTATGCCCCCAAACTATTTAACAGCATTGAAATGACACAGATCTGTTGCAAACAATGCGAATGTATTTAACACGACTGAACTGTACATTTAAAAATGGCTAAGATGGTAAACTTCATATTATATGGGGTTTTTTAACCACTCTTAAAATTAAACGATACCAGGTCTTTCAAATTGGATGATTCCAGCTATAAGCTACTTTGCAGAATGTCTCAGCAGAAGCTAATCAACAAGTTTGTCCTCTTTCTTTTTGCTGGAACACAAAATACTATGACAAGAATGATACACAAAGTTACATTTTTGACTTGGTGCCTAAAAGCCACCCTGGGATCCATAACCTTGCTTTAAAGATTTAAGAAAGACCTTTAGTCTACTTCTGAGAAGGTCCTTAGCCTCAAAAACTTTATCTCTCAATTTGACTTCTTAGCAGCTGTTATATTTTTTTTGCTGTCGTTTGTTTGACAGGATCCAGTTATAGGTTCCGATGTCTGTTTAAAGAAACAAGGAGGCTGTTGGCTTTAAAATTCCCTCATTGCTTGTGTGATCAGCATTTTCCCAGGGTTTTCTACATAGTTTGCCAAGCAAAGGGACTGACCTTTTGTAGCAAACACTTTTTCATTTCAAAATGCTCACTTTGATTTTTGTCCCATTTTATGCTCATTCCAAACTGTTTACAACCCACTAAAAATGACTGTGAATTATATGTTTGTGTAATGGATTCCTTTTGTGGTCGGAGTGGAATGTTTACTTTGAACAATTAGTTATCTTTGGGTAGATTATAGCAACTTGGAAAAAGAATGGCTAAAATTATTATTATACCTTAACTATTTCTTTTGGGTAATTCCTCTGCTATTACATGAAGTTTGAGAGAAAGTCACATGAACATGCCATTAGTATTGTAAATGAAACTTATTTCTCCAATGTGGGAATATTTGGACATATTTGTTAATATTATAAGAAGGCATAGTTATATACTTACTTCAGGGATATCCTTAATCTGACTCATAAAAATTCAGAACATGGAATATGCATAAATACATGGATATTTACTTTATATATGTTGCATTTGCATATTAGGTAAAGCATGCATCTATTCTATTTATTATAAAATAACAGATATGACTGCAGTATCGCGATTATGCTAAGACATACCAAGCATTATAATTGTTACTACGATTTTCCTGATACTCAAGTGAGTGCACCAGTCTCCTTCTTGAGATCCTAGCAAGTGTTCACATGCAAAAATAAAACTTTGCATAGTCTTTTCCCAACGCCTGAGAATCCAGCCCCCTAAAGTACAGATCAAATTGCCTTCACTAGACCAGCTCTGCTCCCAGTTCTGCTAATTTTATACTGTTCATTCTTTCCCACTTTGGGATAATCTATTATAGTTGGATCCAGGCACGCACGAAAGGCTGATACTTCCATGAGGAATGTGCAATTTGTACTGTTTAGTTTGTGACGAGATTCTTGAAAACTTTTATGATTCTATCTTGTTCCAGAGAGACTTCTGCTTGCTGGTTTTATAAGCAGTGAGTGAAAAAAAAAGAATAACAAAAACAAAACAAACTGATAAAAATTACATGCTCAAAAAAAAATCAAGAGTTCAAGATAAGCACTTTTTCTTTTTCCCCAGAGAATATTTGTGTACCGAACAAAAATGTTTCTGGGGCCACTGACCTATGTGTTGGTTGGTTTTTGTTTTTTCCTTTAAGTGCTTGCTTTTTATGCCTAAAGTTAGGCATCCACATGCAATTACAGAAGAGCTGATTCTCAAAACTCCATAAAAGTTTGCAGCAAATTTTCCTTAGGTTTTACTTCTGAGTTGAAATTAAGTCCAGTTTCATGTTTTTGTGTTTCCTGTTTTGTTTTGTTTGGTTTTGTTTTAGTGCAACCCAATGACAGCCACCTTCCTGACAGCTATAGTGTTGTGCTGGGTCCAAGTTGAAATTGGCTCTTTAGGGTAGTCACGCTGGGGCCTCTGTGTCTGTAAGAAAGCCACATTCAGGGCTAGAGGGGAAGACAAAATCAAAAACGGAGTAAACAGGAAACAGCCAGCAAGAGTATAAAAGAGAAACTGGAAAACACAACCGAAAGAAATCAGAGATGACAAGGTGGAAAGAAAAAAGCTGCATTTTGCAATTAAGAAAACAAATGTGGATAAAAGGGCTATCTTGTGAGGTCTAGGAATGAAGAGATGACAGTGATTGAACCAGTTACCAAGTCGACCGTAGTTACCTGATACCTGATTTTCTGTTCCAGAGAAATTTATTCCTGATTAAGAAAATGCTCATTAAGTTAAATCTTTCTGTGAATGGCAAGTTTACACGGAATGTTCACAAATTCTGTGCATACACATGGTTAGGAATTAACTTGCTGAACTCATTAATGGTGTTTAATGGCGTTTATCTACATATAGCAATACACAACAGTCTTATTATCAAAAAGAGAGCTTAAACATAACAGAAGTTAATGGAGGAGTAAGTGAGGAGTTCAATAACCAGAAAGGCTATCTGACATATCCAGCAATGTGGCTCTGGTCAAATCAGTCAGTGGATATTCCCACACTTTTGCATCCAGAATGCATGAGAATAAATAATGTCTCTTCCCAGATAAAGCCTGAGTCTAATTTCCAACCTCCACCCCCACACCCACCCCCATGCTAAAGTTTGGGTTCTTACCATACTTTTCCCTTTGAGTCAGTGGGAAAGAGAAAGAGCCAAATGTAATACCCTAGGAAATTAGTCTCTTTTTGTGTGAATGAAAGATTTAAATAATGCAACACCTCCTCATGTTGAGATGTAATACTCTAAAATATCCTATAGCGGTGTCATTTATATGATGAGAGTTCTGGGTCTGGGAGTTTTTATATTATAAGGCCCCATATTCAGAAGTTAATAGTTCAACCATAAAAATAATCTTGGCTGAAAGTTGGCAGGATGTTTTAGCCTGGAAGCAAATGTTTACAAAATTTGAAAAAAAAAAAATCACATGCATTTGGAAAGCTTTCAGGTTTTCAATAAAAAGGCGCAAAAAAAAAAAAAAAGACAGACAGAGATTTCAAATATTTGTTGCCCTGGGATTCAAAAATGGATTTGAGGTTTTTAAATAGAATTTTAAAAAATTCTTGTTGCATAATGTGAAACAACTGATTAAAAAATAATTATCAAAACTCTCACGGAGTATGTCACTTCATTTTGTGAGACGGTCTGTTGTTTATTGGTTGAACAAGAATCTATACATTCTATTTTTCACATTTCCCTAGAGCTGAAAAATTTGTGATAATTAAGAATTCTTAAATTAATTCCAGAAGCTATGAATAAGACCAAAATACTATACTATACTGTTTTGTGGGTTTCTTAATAAATAATGTTTTCTTTTAAAATGTCTAGAAAATAATTTCCTTTTCCAAGGAATTTTCACACTTTCAAATAAAGTATGTCCAAATTAAGCATTAATCATTGATCTACATATTTAGTAAAAAAAAAAAAAGGCATATAGATTTCAGAAGTAGTTGCCTGGGTCCATATAGTTGAACATGGCTTATTTTCCTCTTTGAGTATTTTGGAGTAATTTACCCATCCCCTGAAAAGATTCATGTCTTAGAGATTCTTCTAAATTCTGTGAAAAGTTATCTAAAAGTCAAATAGGCTGTGGAATTAGAAGTGTTTTTCTTGGGTTCAAATAACCTTTTCCTTACTAGTTTTGTACCTTTTGCAGAATTTTATATTTTTCAAGGCACCTCCTATTTTCAGTTCAGAAAAAAAAGGGGGCAAGATACTTTGAGAGGAAAACTGTACAAAACCAAAATAACTCTAAAATGATACTGCTGGAAGAGTTCTTGAGCTTAAGTAGACTGTAGACCCACAATGTGAAATCACAGTGTTTTCAAGGAAATAAGAATATCCTGAGATTTAGAGTGAAAGCATAGCTTATAGAAGAAAAATATTTTATCTTCAGTGCATGGTCTTCCACTTGATATATAGTGAATTTATTTTTAACTCTTCACAGTGCCTGACACACAATGGGTTCTCAATAAGTGATGCATGAATGGATTAACTATCTTCAACACTGCTTGAATCTTTATGGAAAATTGTATAGCATTGCTTCACCTGCCTATGGTTGAAACTTAGACAATCAATGACCAACAGTGGTTGATTGAAGGCAACTGTATGATTTGCATGGCTTCCAAATCTGCTTCTTAAATGTGTAAACCATTCTGATACTAGTATATTATATTGTTCTAAATGATATTCTTCTCCATCTGTACCCAACTATGCTAAGCATTTGAAGGTATGTTTCCTTAAAGATTTTATGCTCAGCACTTTCTGTATATCTACATTTAAGTGCACCGGGCAGCAGCTAATGGAATACCCATTCTTTACTCATTTCATCAGAGGAAGTCATATCCCATTAGGCATTGTTTCAACACCAATAACCTGTTTTTAACCAAGTAATTGAATGTCAATTATGACTTATAAGTGACATGCCTAAGTATAGTCAGGAGCAAGCTTGGGTCTCATAATCCACACAGAGAGTGGAGCACCACATCTTTTCCTTTATTTATTTTTCTTTTTGCCTTTAAGTCGGACTTTGAATAACCTGCTGGTGCTGTTCTGTGTTAGTTTACTTCCCTGTGAAATCTCATCTTCTTGATTTAGTATTTATTTTCTATGTAAATCTGAAGAAATTGTTAGTCTAATGATAATTTTTTGAGTTGAAAGAGTGTCAAAGAATTTGAAATAAGATATATATTCCCAACTACAAAGAATGATCAATTTGAGGCTAATGAATGCAGAATTCCAATACTCTAAATTCTGACATGATTTTGGTATTGGATATTGATTTTATTTTCTCCAAATTTACTTCACAGCAGAAAAGTTAAACTCTGCTGACACTATTGTAAGCTGTCTAAAGACTTCGAGTATACCAGTGCTATTAAAGTAGGACTATTATCTTTCTTGTTTTAAAAACGATGCTCTTCTTGTTATGTTTTGCATTTTTGACCATTTGGGCTAACTTAACTCTTTAGGCTTCCTACAAGGCAGTGGAACACCTAGCATTACGGTAATCACTTTAGTAAGGTTTCTTTCTTTTTGTCTTAAATATAGGCAGTTGGCATGTATTTGAAATTGCATGGCATAATATTGGAGTCCATGTACTTAACCTAGAGTTTGACAGTTTAAGAAATGTGCATTTTCCTCTGGATTTAGTTCCTGACTCTGGTATTTATTTTCCCATTCTTTCTGTGTGATCTCAATAATACCAAAACCTTCAATGGTTTCTTCACTAACTTCAAAATTCCTATTTGAGAGTGACTTCCCAAGCTATATTTTACTCTCAGAAATGAGGTCTAAGAGCAACCCTTCTTGAATTTTCCTCTGGCATCTTGAATTCAACTTTTCCAATCAACATTTATTACTTTACCTAATAAACCTAGTCCTCCTTTATTCCTTAAGCTGGTCAATAACGTCGTGGCCTATTTCCCAAAAAAGAAGCATGTTGGACATTTTAGATTGTTCTCTCTACTTTCACAGAGCATCATTCACCAAGTCTAATAATCTCTAATTTCTTACTCTCTCGAATGTGATTCTTCCTTTTACCTGTCATGGCCTTTAGTAGAACTCATAATTTCCTTTCAGATCTCCTAATTAACATCATTCCTTTTGTTCTATTTTCTTTCCAGGCCACCCTTCTCAATGATGACAACATTATTCCTCTTAAACACAAATAGAATTGTATTATGCCTTCTTAGAATACCCCTTTAATGGTTTATTTTCCTCATCTGGATAAATAAAATTCCATACTAATTATTCCAAAACATATTCCTTCTGTCCACTGTCCAGCTTCATATCCTTATAAGCTGCTTCCTATGCTCCACGAATATCAACTACATCATGTTTTCTGCAGGTGGATACTTTTCCATGTGCTATTCCTTCTCACTCTAAGGACCCTCTCCTTAGCTATCTGCCTGCCACATTCACATTCATCATCTTGTGCATAGGCACAAAAGTCCCCTTCAAGGAATAGTCTCTGATTTATATCCTCAACCATCCCTCCAGAGTCTCTTGAGTATTATTAGGATTGCTCTCCACAGTGTTCCAATGACAGCTTTACTGCCCCTAACATAGCCCTTATTTGGGGCTATAATGGCTGGTTTTATTACCTGTATCTCCATCTAGAATGTAAGTCCATGAGTCTAAGGAGTGTGGCTGGTTCATCTCTGTCTCCTGAGTGTGTAACTTACCAAAGCTGGCTTATGGTAGGGTGCTCAATACATCATGTATGATTACGTGGATGAAGATGGATATTATCCAAAGTTCCTTTTCATCCATTCCTCCATGCATTCATCCTTAGAGAATTAAATCCCATGTACTGAAGACGCATTGAGCTGATAGAAAAAAGATAGTGATTAAATGTCTCTTGAAACATAATGTGAAGTCATACATCCAGGAGGTAGAGAAACTACCTTAAAAGTGAAAGTAAGGGAAGGAGTTCTTTGGTTACTGTCACCATGTATCTAAACCCATAGCAATATCTATATCCATATCTATGTGTATACCATATTAGAAATAGTCTATAATAGGATAAGATAAGACAGAAATAGAGCAATGACTCTGGTGTTCAGGACAGGTTTCAGACAAAACAGACTTTCTCATCCTTCATAGGGAGAAACCATCTCTCAACAAATAGTATTATATTATTTCTTGAACTTGAGAGAATCAACTACAACCAAATTGGATGCTTTTGAGATCTATCAGCATCATAAGAATAGGACTATCGCCTTTCTGGTTCTTTTATGTATAACCCTCTGGGCATTGTGCCTACTCCCCTGTAAGTTGGTGTATAATTTTTCCCATTATCACCCCTTAGCCACTTTCCAGGCAACTATCATGGACTGAATAGCCATGTTTCTGATGATCTTTTCCCAAATGTATTAGCTTGCATTATTTAAGGCTAAATCTCTTTTTATTATTTTCGGCTCATATTTCTAAACTCCTGAAGTCCATTTGTATGATTCTTTTGTCTTCACAGATGTCCACAGTTCCTCCCAATTTAGTATCATCAGCAAATTTAATTAATGCTCTGTTTACCTCTCTTTCTAATGAAACCAGTCCCTTGCTTCATTTCATCATACAAAGTAAAAATATATTGGCAATAAAACAGTCCGAAGAAATGTTCCCTCACGGTAGGAGGGGAAGTTAAGGATACAGCAAAGAACTGTGTGGTGAAGAATGGACAGGGCAGCAGGGTGGTGAGCTAGTTTGCTGTTGCCCTAAAGCAAAACCTTCTTCACAGCAACCACATTTGGCAGATTGCCTGGGTTGGTGCTAGGGTGTGTGTGTGTGTGTGTGTGTGTGTGTGTGTGTGTGTGTGTGTCCTGGAAGGTAACTATATTAACCTAATTCAGGACCTTTTACTAAAGAAATATTTATTGATTCATGAAAACATATTTAAAATTATAAATACAAATACTCACTCAAGCTAGTAACATTTGATCCATAGTGTAGTTACAAACCTAGCTATGGATGCATACATCTGGATATATACAGATTCATAACCATTTTCACAGGGCTTTGTCTAATGTTCACTACTGCCTAAATTTTTATCTCAGTTTTTAACTTGCTAAATGGTTTAAATCCAAATTAGCCACTGGGATCAAATCAAATTTCTTATAAATGCCAGATTTCTAGAATAAAGTAAGAGAATTTTTGTTTGGTTGTAGCCATTTGACAAATGTCAGTAATAGAAATATTTTAACCTCTAGAATGCATAAGCTAAAAAGGTGAGCTTAATCAGAGAAATAGGCTTTGCTTGTTAACTTTAAGGTGAGCAAGTTCACATTCAAAGAATTATACCATTAGTCTTTGAAGACACGGTCATACAGAAGTGGGGTGATTTATATAAAGAAAACAAAGATGATATTTGTTAAGCACGCACTATGTGCCACACATAAAGCTGATACTTTCCAACATGAGTCAGTACTATAGATTTGACACCTACATTAATTGCTACCTAATGCTCCATAGACTATTCCAAACTCCAGTAAAATCTCATAAATATTTGCCATGTTGCATATGAAGAGTCAATCTTTTAAATATGGATCAATTAGTATAAACCCATTGACTCTAAGGAAGAAAATTCAGGTTTATCCTCTGAATAGGACAGACAGATGGTAGACTATCTCTATTGGTATATACAGAAGACAATGCATGCTCTCAGTGTTGAAATGAAGCCTGATATATACTCTATATACCCCGCAAGGTCGCTAAAGATGTCATCACCAAGGGATGATGTTAACGAAATAGTGACGGGGAATATTGTTGAGTAGTCACAGCCTTGTATTGTTTTTCTAGTGAGAAAAATCTGATGCATAATGCATTCTTATGCGAGAATTTTCTCAGATGCCAGGACTTTACAGGCATAACTTCCATAAGCTTTACTGGGAGTTTCCTGCCAGCACCTGTTACAGTTACAGAGCTCTTACTTTTCACACATAATCCAAGACTGGCTTGGAACACTGACTTGGAAAAACTAATATAGTGAAACCCACTTACAATGTTTCCTCACATATAATGTTCATCTTTTAATTCTTAGTCTGATATATGTACGTCCATGTTTTCCTTTCAAATTCTTTTCCCACCAGAAAGACTTTTCTCACAAGCTTTTTATGGATAGGAGCAGATAATTTTTTTTCATGGATAGAAGCTGATAAATTTTATTTTATTTTATTATTTTTTACTGAGCAAACTTCTGGAAAAGATAATGTAATGGGGGAAGCTATTCAGATAGAAATTAAGCTAATGTTAGAAATCAACTCTTCTTAACTGAAATTAGTTCTAGAGACACTGTAGATTCCTAAGAAGCCAACAGAAACAATTACAGTGTGCAAAAAGCAATCACCAGGGATCTAAAACAATGGTCACATGTCACAATAATATAGTTTGGCCATATTTTCCTGTGTCTTTATAGAATAAAATATAAGAACCTTTAATATTTAAAAAAATATTGCAGCTAGAGGTGCCTGGGTGGCTCAGTTGGTTAAGTGTTTAGCTCTTGACTTCAGCTCAGATCATGATCTCACAGTTTGTGAGTTTGAGCCCCACATCAGTCTCTGTGCTACCAGTGTGGAGCCTGCTTAATATTCTCTCTCCTCTCTCTGCCTCTTCCCTGCTTGTGTGCTCTGTTTCTCTGTCTCTGTCTCTCTCTCTCTCTATCAAAATAAATAAATAAACTTTAAAAATTTTTAAATAATATTGTATCTAGCCCTGTAGATATATCAGCTCAGTTATATGTTGTATAAAGGAAAAAGAATTAAAGAGAATTCTTAAGTTATATGTAGGGGATGAATCACTGGATTCTACTCCTGAAATGATTATTGCACAACATGCTAACTAACTTGGATATATATTTTTTTTTAATTTAAATGCTTAAGATTTCATATTTTTAAAATTAATTCCCACAAATTAACAAAGGAAAACAATTAGTTTATCTGTTTAACTAAAATTATTGGAGATTGCACAAAAATACTATTTTATGAACAATAACTTCCCTTTTAAAAGGTGTTTGAAGTCACCTCTTATTTGCTATTTCTAACACATATGGAATTAAGAATGAAAGCAAAACTTTACACTCAAGGTCCTGAATCATTTATTGTCACCATCCTGTTTGACAGCATGGTGAACAGGGGAAATGGTTTTTATTTGTTAAACATTGTCAAATGCTGAATTTGTGATCCATATTTATATCAGGATATTACAACTAACGTTGGTAGGGTGGGCTAGAAGAAGCCTGGAATCCTGAAACCATAAAAAGACAACTAGAAACCAGTTAGTGAAATTTCTCAAGGGGCAAAACATGAGTCTGAACAAGGACAACTCCAGAAAGATCAGGATGTTTTGGGGTCGTCATTTGCTCCCTTCCTTCTTTTTTATTTGCTAAATGGTTACATTACTCTACAATGTCCCCCTTGAACACAGTGTCTGACCTCCAACACCCCCTTCCTGGCAAACCTGCCTCAGGGATATCATTTATACCTTAGCTTGAAGTTCAGACACCCTTTTAACACCTTTGAGTATTACCTTGAGTACAGTAGTTTTAAAAGCTAACAATTTAACATCAAATGTCTTTGTCTTTTATTAAAGTTTTTCCAAATACCAGTGAAGAAAGGGTTCTATTCTGTCTTGTTGTGCTTGACCAAATAAGGAAGGCAGTCATACTGACACCTCTAAAAGCATGCTGTGTCCCCAAGCTCACTTTCCTCCTCCTCCTCGGTTCTGCTTATATCATACTTGGCTCCAATTTTGGCCAAAATAAGGTCATCATTTTGTTTTGACATTCCAGTCAATGAATTTATAAAAATTCATTCATTTCTGGATATAATAGTCTTTATTAAGTCTTGTTTGAAAACTTGAAAGTAGATTGGGATTCTAGGGCCTCATAAAGCTGCCATCATATAGGGCTCTTTGTCTCTTGCTGATGAGCTGAGGCTGAGATACTTGGGGAGACTTAGGTCACTACAAGGATGAAGCCAGTGGTCTGTAACAGGCATCTCCATACAGGGTGCAGGTGCAGAAGAATGACACAGCATGAGAAGTCTCCAAGACTGTGTTTTCTACAGGTGCTGTGCAAACAGGAAAAAGGACTGGTTTCAGAGATCTCAGGATTCCAAGGATGAACAATATGTCTCTTCACAGAATTTCAATCTGTAGAGCAAAGCCCCATATGGATTTAAATAAGCTCAACTTTGAACCTCAGTTTAAAGCATTAGACTCACCTAAATGAAAAAAAAATCATTGTAGAAGTTGTCTCTGAAGAAAGATAACATATTACACTTTTCCCTTGATGGAAAACTGTTATGATAATAATAAATTATGTTTAGGGATAAAATGTGTTTAGACAAGCTGAAAAATACACTTTTCCTCTCCGAGATCTTTAAACACAGTAAGAACACTCCATTTCCCTGTATCCTGGTGTATCTGAAAATAGAAAATCCAGGCAGGGTGAGCATTTGGATAATGGCAGCTACCCTTTTGGATTAGCTTCAAGCCAGTATAGGACACTCACTTCCTCCTCTGTTTCTTTCACATTTTGTATTACACTTGCCCTCTCCTCCTGTCCCACATGCTACACAAGTGAAGTCTTATTATATTCTCTGTCTTTTTAGCTGAATTCTACTCTCAGGACAAGATCCAATAGATTAATCTACATTAAAGTGCACATGCTTAGTGAGGTTTGATGTGAAATCCTTCCATGGGAGTTAAAGACAAAGGAATAAAATTCCAATTGCATAATTTTACATATAAGCAAACTTGTGTAAAGGGAATACTTTAAGACAGAGTTATTAACCCCAAACTTCTCAAAAGATACCTTAAATATAGCCTCTGTAATTCATGTTAAGACGAAACTTAGGGAGAGATGACATGAAGTCCAGGTCTTCAAATCGAAAATCTTTCATTTCTAACTTCTACAGCACTTCAAGAGTGAGCTATAATGAATAGTCATGGCTTTTCTAATATTCTTAAAATTCAAAATCTGCCAGCCAGTAGGGGAAATGGGGAAACTGAAACACTATTTAAATTTCATACAATGGAAAACATGAGATGTTTTTGTAACTCGGTTTCTTACCACTTCGAAAGTTACCTATATGAGATGGACACTCAACTAATCAACATCAACATATGTAACACACCATAGTTTAGTGTGCCTTCTTTCTGTGACATGGATCAGAAAGAAAGGATAGATGCTAAATATATATACACACTCACAAATATTTCAATAAGACTTTTATGTAGACCTATGTGATGAAATTCTCTAGAAGCAGGAAATCTGGTTTGTATTATACTAGTGCTAGATGAGTTTAAATAAAAGAATAATTTGTATTGGAATGTCTTTTTTTAAAGTCAACAAGTAATTTTTTGAGTAGCTGGAGTGAGTGCAACGCTTTACTAGATGGTTAACAGCCCTCCAGTAGTAAAGAGTGAAGCTGAGAGATAGGTCTCTCTTTCACTACTAAAAGAGACCTAGCCTTACCTTTCTTCTTTGTGGTATGAAAATAGAAATTTAAAAAGCTGACCTCAAAGCTAAATTTGGGCCCTTATCTACTCATTTCTTTCTGTATAAGTCCTACAGTCATGAATGACAATGTTATAAATTTTCCAGGGATACTTACAGCTTATAATTATGTTTATGTTTTTTTTAGCTCTATTCCAGAAAACTTCTATCTGTATTTCCAAACCTGGGTGTGATTTGTCCAATAGTAGCATAGTTGGTAAAATACTTAATTTTTCATATTTCTATTGTGTCTCATAAAGATTTGGAATCTGATGTCATGGGTCTTAAAGCATGTTTCAGATAAATTAGAGATACACAATAGAGCATTCAAGGATACTCAGTAGTTTTATCTTTCAATCTTTTTCAAATGAGCCTAGAAGGAATGAAAACCCCTATCATAACAAAGAAATGTAATTGATGGCATAATATGGTAATGAAATAAATATCATTATTGTTTTAATTATAATAATATACATATTCCTATATATCTATATATATGCATACATATAAAATAGTAGGAATAAAATAATAAATTAATAAAATAATAAAACCAGAATTAAAAAATTTTTTTAATGTTTATTTTTAAGAGACAGAGAGAGACAAAGCATAAGCAGGGGAGGGGCAGAGAGATGAGGAGACATAGACTCTGAAGTAGGTTCCAGTCTCTGAGCTGTCAGCACAAAGCCTGACATGGGGCTTGAACCCACAAACCACAAGATCATGACCTGAGTCAAAATCGGACACTTAACCGAGTAAGCCACCCATGCACCCCAAAACCAGAATCATTTTTATAATCCTACTGCACACAAATTAATTACTCTTAATGGTGTACATATAAAACATATACTGCCTGTTTCAGGATATAATGTGAAACTGAATATATATCAGAATATATATCCTTCTAAAGGTAGCTATAGAGGGGCGCCTGGGTGGCTCAGTCAGTTAAGCCTCCGACTTCGGCTCAGATCAGATCTCATGTTCGTGGGTTTGAGTCCCGCATCAGGCTCTGTGCTGACGGCTAACTCAGAGCCTGGAGCCTGCTTCTGGTTCTGTGTCTCCTTCTCTCTCTGCCCCTCCCTCTTTCATGCCCTGTCTCTCTCTGTATCAAAAATAAATAAAACATTTAAAAATAAATAAATAAACGTAGCTATAGAGCAAATACCAAGTGAGGCTATTGCCAAGTGAGGCTATTGTTCAGATATATGTGTAGCATATGTGAAATTATGAGAGATTGCAGGTGCCGTTGGTACTAAATCCTCTGTCTGTGTGCCTCAGAACAATGTTAGTGCTGCAGCTCCATAATATCTGGGCCGGGTGCTCTTTGTTCTTTGCCATAAGCCCATGCCTAGCACACGTTTGCAATCTAGTAAGTGCCTAATGAGTATGTATTAAGTTGTATGGAAGCTGGAGTTCACCAGCTCAAGGCCTTCCCATCCAGAATACAGTGGAATGTGTCTGTCCTTCTGTGGAAGCCCAATGTAGCACGGGTCCATTTGCCAACTAGGGAGGATTATGCACTAGCCCCCATCTTTCTGTTTAGCAAAAGTATTAACAACACCCACATGATAGCCTCTCCTGTATTATCAAAAAGAATATAATCTTCTTTATATTTCCTGAGAAAAGGAAGTTTAATCTTATCAGTCTCATCCACTGTCATGGCCAAGAGCATCTTCTTTCATTAGAGAAGAGTCTGGTGACCCTGACCTTGTCACTAGAACTTCTCAGAAGTTTGCCTGTGATCTAAATAGGACTTGACTGATGGTAGACATATCCAAACAGGTTTATAGTATATTTTGTTTTTGTGTCTGGACCTCTGCTTCCCTACCCACTTTAGAAGCAGTGGCCAGAAGGGCTCTGTATCACCTGAGTGCTTAGCAGAAGCAAGCCATCAAAACCTTCCAGGAAGTGGCTGGCTAAAGGGTCTGAATTAAAGGCACCCTCCCCAAAGAAGATCAAAAGTTGTGCCCCACCAACACAGACACACTGAGAAATGGTTGAATGTGTTCTAAATTAAACTGCCCTGGTGGTGAGCAGAGATCTGCCAAAATCTTTCAATTAATCACTTTTACCTTCAGGGCAGAGCTAGGCTGAGAGTATTTCAATAGGTTTTTATTGGAACAGGGTTATTTCAGATATTAAACTATGTTGCACAAAGTAAAAATAATGTTATTTTTAAGTTGCTACTCTTGTTAAATAAAAGTTGGCAAGCATTCTTGGGGTCTGTATTGTGTCTGTGTATTTGTGTATGTGTGTGGCTTTTTTCTGTGCCTTAAGCCTCATTGATTTAAAAAAAAGTGAACAGCAATGAATTAGGTGGTAAACATATTCATACAATCATTTTCATTAATAATATGTTATAAATAATAGAAGAAAGGTTTTATGTGTATAATTCTGTGCAACACAATTGAGATATTTTTTCCTACATCTTCAGCAGTAAGTTAATTAGAATCACCTGCATTTCCTTGGGTGGACACCAAATGGATCGCAAACAAAAACAGATTGAAATAGCTGCTGGAGCTCATAGCATACAGATGACAAGATTCACAAAAAGGACAACGAGGCACTGAAAATGTTCGCTTTTCAAACAATTTTAGAGGAAATTTAGCTCTTGCAACTTCTCGGTAAAAGCTGCTTGTAAGTGTTTTGCTGAAAGACTAGAACAGCTTTGTTTCTGATCCCTTGATGAGTGAGAGAAATGTTTAAGAAAGATCACTTTACAGAGAGATTCAGGCTGAAATGCGATGACTGTGATTCAAGCCAAGCCAAAAATTACAGTTCAGAATGAAAGGGGAGGGACGTGGTTTGGGAATCCATTTTCCCACATTCCTGAATCTCAATCATCCAGCCAATGTTTTAAAAAAGTCCAATGGAAAACAATGAGGTCACTTTGTTTAGATGTTTTAAAAAAAATAGGGGTGGGGGATTGAAAAGAATGACAGCAAATATATGAATTTTAAATCAATATCTATTTCAAGTATAATGGGATTAAAGGCCAGACTTTATGTAACTACTATGACTTCATCACAAAAGGAAGCATTTTTTCAGTGTTTTCTTCTTGTTTGTGTTGGTAAGCCTTTTACTGCATGTCCTCCACTTATGAAAGAGTCTGTTGCTAAAGTGTACACGGGCAGAGTCTACAGATTATTCTTTTCTAAGCGCCAAGCTTTCCTTAGGAATGGCAACTTCAGGAAGCTGGGTTTCTTTCATTAAACCTGCTACCCCTCTCCCGCTATGGTGGTCACCCACTGCTGTTTGGAACCCAGGCTATGCTATGTGTATTTGCCTGCAAACTACCAGATGATAACGGCTGACCAAATTAGACTCTTCATTCTTATCACTCCCACTTACTTTAATTTTTTTAAAGTTGATTTATTTTTGAGAGAGAGAGAGAGAGTTCGTGAGGAAGAGGCAGAGAGAGAGGGAAACACAGAATCTGAAGCAGAATTCTGAGCTGTCAGCACAGAACCCAATGTGGGACTCAAACCCATGAACCGCAAGATCATGACCTGAACCAAAGTGAAATGCTCAACCAGCTGAGCCACTCAGGTGCCTCACTCCTATTTATTTTAAAGAAACACTCTGAGCAAGTCACAATATCAAAAAAAAAAAAAGATTTATTCACATCAGCATGATCACAACATAACAATGGAACTCAAACTCAGAGAATGAGATGAGATGAACCAAATACAGCCTTCAGCCTCAATATCTTCCAGGCACATGTAATTTTCCTTCAAGATGAGAGTCTCACTTAATGTTAATCAGAATCTTTGGCCCCTATTTGTCTTCAAGACTAAGAAAAAAGAGAGAAAGTAAAGAGAAGAAAAGGAAAGAAAAAAAGGAAAGAAACATGTAAGAGAATTTATCAAAGACTATTTCCAGGTATCTTGCTTCCCACTTTGCAGAAATTATTTCAGTTCATTATCTTTTGTCTTGTCAAATCAAGGATAATTGGGTTTCCTACTGAAGCTTCACAGGCAAATTCAAGGGCTCTCTGAGATCCTTCTTACCTTGAGATGCTTTCAGGATGATTCTAAGATTTATATAATTCTATAAATCATATTTGTGTCTACCATCCTTGAAGCTTCATATTGTTAAGTCCTAATTTCTTAGCTGAGTTGGTACAGATGTGTAAGACTCACTGTGTAAGAAATGAAAAACTACACAGCGGATGCCATCCTTAGACTATTATTTCTTTTTACTCAGGTATTAAGCAAGGTATACAATTGACTTCTACCTTATCAGACTGGCCATGTTGTGACTTTTTTTCCTTTTGTTTGTATCCTTATTTGTCTATCAGTTAGTAATCTGTACATTTAAAAAGTATGCTTGTAAAGGCAGTTGGCTCAGTAGTAAGTCTAAACAGAATATGAGTTCAGTGAACTGTGTGGAGATTAGATGCAAACATAAGCTTAATGCATAAAAAGAATGACAGGAAATGGAAACCAGGATCTAGCCCTCAGTGCTGATGTGAGTTTTCACAGGGTTTTTATATACTACTATCTACTTTTCTGAACTCTGGTGGTATGGATAAGCACCTCTAATTATGAGACATTTAGTAAAATATTATGATAAGAACTAAGTATAAATATAAGGGGAAAATTCTAGTAGTGAAAAATGACAGTGCACATCGAAGAAGGACAGCCTTTGTGTTTCTGGTAACATTGAAAGAACTCAGTGTGATTCTCTTGTGTCCAATATCCAACTTAAACAAGAGAGATGGGAAACTAATTCAATAAATGATTTTCAAAAAACAGTTCAAGGGGTGCCTGGGTGGCTCAGTCGGTTAAGCCTCCGACTTTGGCTCAGGTCAGATCTCACATTTGTGGGTTCGAGCCCTGCATCAGGCTCTGTGCTGACAGCTAGCTCAGAGCCTGGAGCCTGTTTCAGATTCTGTGTCTCTCTCTCTCTCTGACCCTCCCCCTCTCATGCTCTGTCTCTTCTGCATCAAAAATAAGTAAAACATTAAAAATTTTTACAAAAAAAAAACCAAAAAAAACCAAAAAATAGTTCAACAATGAAACTCTACATAAGAATACTTATTAATACTTAAAAGTAGGAAAGCCAGCCACCCCCCACCCCATCTACAAATACTAGTGCCATAGATCTTTTTAAGGCATAAATGGTACCATACAGAACCACTGAGAAATATAGTAATGCTCTTAACACTCAGGATATTTTGCCCTTCCTCTTTCAATCTCAAGTTTATCTTCCCAGGTGCTCATATAGGTCAAGACTGGTGAAGAGGTCAGGACTGGGCAAATAGCAAATATAATATATGAAAGAATGAATGAATAATATAATTATATCACTATTTTTGCCTAGGATACTTAGCAATTTTATTTCCTGTACAATACCTTCAACAGATGCTAGTGGGTGGGGGGTGTCTTATAGTGATCCTAACAACACAAGTGTTCAATGCAAAGTCCTTGAAGATAAACCTACATCCCTCCCTCTGATACAAAACTCTATGTTTGATGCTATTTTACCCTTAGTCTCATATTTACTTTGTGCTCTTTTTGTTTTAAGATGTTAAATTAAATCTGGAATTTGCCCTTCTCTAAAAGACTAGCTATATAAACAATATAAAGTAATGTCATGTGTTTTATTATCATCACAGGTCTTAAGCAGTTTTCTCAGAAATGAGAATATGTCTTGTTTGTCTTAGTGACCTCTTTTTACTCTATCATTTCTTTTTTTTAAAAAAGTAACAAATACCACCTTTTTCATATCTTAACAGCACAAAAAATCATCTTTTCCATATGAATCTACTATGAAATATCTTATTGATGAAAATCTCATTTCATTAAGACATATATAAGTCATTGAAAAAAATATTACCCAAAGCAATCAAAGAAACATTCTGAAGGAAAATTGCAGACAATGTACAGAATTGTCTAATCACTATGTGGTACACCAGAAACTAATATAACATTGTATGTCAACTCTACTTCAATAACCAAAATTAAAACTAATTGAAGGAGGGTATTTTGTTGTGATATTAAAAAGAAAATCTTATTGTGACAATTGTCCTTATAAGATTTTGTAGCAGAGATACAAGGAAGGTAGGATAAAATATCCAAAGGAGACAAAAATGGGAAAAAGAATTCATGAAACAAACGGAAGAGAAGAAGAAAACAATCTCACTAACAAAGGGAACATTTGAGAAATCATTAGTGATACTAGAACTTTTGTAAATACGAAAAAGGACAAGAGTGAGAAAAATAAAAGGAAATGAGGGATAAACTTATCCTGAAAACTCTATTAACATATTTTCCAAACATTAGAATTATAGACACATGAGCATTTTAAATATTCATAATGTAATCCTATGTCATTTATATACCATTTGCCAATAGACAAAATTATCATACAGCAGTGTCTTCACAGTCTAATGAAACATTTGTTTCTGGCACTAAAATGTCTATCTTTATGAAAAATAATAGAGGGCCCCATTTAAGGTGACATACTGAAAAAATATGTCTGATTCTCCTTCCTCAAAAACTTCCAATGAAATAATAAAAAAGATATGTTGAAAAAGAAAAATATATATATAATAATGGTGCTGAAAACAGAAAAGGTGCCATAAGCCAACCAGAAACAGAAATTCCAAGAAGACAGAAAGCAGATGGGATCAAATAAGTGGAGAAATTGGAGCAGAAGAACCATCTTTCCCAGACACAATAATTAGGCACAGTTCTTTCCAGGGATGTCCTAGAAAATATCCAAACTTGGAGTTAACAAACAAAAAGAGGATAATAAATAAAGTAACTCACTAAATATCAGATCTAATACCTGGGAGACCTGGGCCCCTCCCCTGGACCAAGGAATCACCTGCAACAGCTGCTTCAGCCTGAGGACAAGTTCTAGGAGGGCAGAGGAGAAGATGCTGGCATCTGAGAAAGAAGGCAGTGAATAATAAGGTGACTCAGGTCTTCTTTATGTAACAGAAAGAGTTAGAGAGCTTTGGCCAGGAGCAAAACAGTTTAAGTATTCCATATCCAAAATAACGTCCTCCCTCTTTTGGTAATTGAAGAACTACTAGCCTACTGTCTACTCACCATGACCACCATATATTCTAATTAATTTGCTCTTTCAGTTATAAGGATAATCTAATATTTGAACAGCATCCATCTTAAAGCAGTTCTAAATAGAAAAGAGGTGGCAGAGGGAAGGACATATCAAAAAAATATATAAGAAACTTTCTGATTGAAAAGGCCTAGATGTAGACCTATCTGAATATTTTACTTCTACATGTTTAAAGCAAAAGTCTTTTAAAAATTATGAAAGAAAAAGCAATTGATCTATAAAGCATCAATGATCAATTTAATAAAAGACTTAAGAGCAGAGATACTACAAGATAATGAAATATTTTTTAAAGTTAGAAAAGCAAAAGAGTATGATAGTCAAATGTTTAAATCAACTATTAATTATGAAACAGTCATTGAAATGAAAGAAATATGAAACTTTACTAATCACATACTTCTATGAAAAGAGAACTCTTAAAATTAAATTCAAGAGAGAATAACAGTAGGACACAAGAGAGAAG
Organism: Suricata suricatta; assembly: GCF_006229205.1. Lineage (NCBI taxonomy): Eukaryota > Metazoa > Chordata > Mammalia > Carnivora > Herpestidae > Suricata > Suricata suricatta. The sequence goes on along the minus strand of NC_043702.1, from coordinate 83,377,842 downwards.
CAGTAGTTGACTGTGATCTTGAACTGCACTGTCCCATATGGTAGTCACAAAGTTACATTATTTAAAATTAAGTACAAACTAAGATAAAAACTAAGAGGGAGGTGAAACATAAGAGACTCTTAAATGCAGAGAGTAAACTGAGAGCTGCTAAAGGGGACGCGGGTGGAAGGATGGGCTGAATGGACGATGGGCAGTAAGGAGGACACTTGCTGGGCTGAGCACCAGGTGTCATATGTAAGTGCTCAATCGCTGGGTTCTACTCCTGATGCCAAGACTACACTCACTATATGTTAACTAACTTTAATTTAAATTTGAAATAAATAAATAATAAGTAAATAAATAATAAAATAACAAAAATTAAAAATTTTCAAAATAAAATTAGATTAAGTAAAATAGAAATTTGGTCATATTAACCAAATTTCAAGTGCTCAGTAGTCAGCCACGTGTGGCCAGTGGCAGCTGGCTTGAACAGGAAGCATATAGAACATTTCCATCATCACAGAAACTTTTGGGGCAGTGTTTAATTTGAGGAAATGAAGGAACCTACAAAGGAAGAAGAGAACATATCAGACCTTGACTTTTGGAAGAGCTCCTTTATGAAGCAAAATTTAAAGTTGAACCTCATCACCCTCCATTTTTTAATTGTTCAGTTAATGTTAAATCACATGCACGTCACAAAGTATTTATAAAGAATAAACTAAACTTTGAGAAAATAAGCAATAACATAAAGGATAAAACTGGAACTATGTGGGAGAGAAGGGAAAGAAAGAGGAAATGGACTAAGTTTCTTATTTTTCTATAGAGGTAATTTGATTTAAGAAATAGAAGGTAGGCCAGTGTAACTAATAATAACAGAGAGAGTACACAGGTAAATGATAGGAACTGTGAATACATTAAACTCTATCTTTTCAAATAGGGAGTCAGTAAATACCATTCAAAGTTAAATTAATAGGCAGAAATATGACACATTAACACAAAATGAGTAACAACAAAAAGAACTAACACAGGACTGTTAACAATGACTATCTTTGGAAAGCAGGATGGGGTAAATACTTGTTTTCATTGTATAATATTTTGTGTGGCTTAACTTCCATTTTTGCCAGAGAGATATATTTGCCCATATAGTGAAAAGAACCTATTTAAAATGGTTATTATAAAGTCATAAAGTTAGCATGTAGAAAAATATTCTTGTTTAACAATCAGAATTGTGTCAACTATTTCCCAAGGTAATCACTCTTGAAGGATGGGCATCTCACAAGAAGTTATTAATAGTTAAATAAAGCCAGCACAAAGCTACAGCATCCATACGAGCCATTGAGACAGAGCAGAAATTAAACTTAGAAAGAATTTGAGATCATATTCTGTAACCTCAATAGTTGAATTTAAAGTGTGAGAACAGATAGAAGGTTGAGATTGGAGACACTCAATTTAGAGAAAGAGGAATGGGTCAGAATGGCCCATAAACTTTCTCTCATATTCAGCTCTGAACTCAAGCAGGACCTTCAGAAGGACCAAGAAAGAAATGGGCAGCTCTCTTTGGGGGCAGTCTGGGTGTTCCCGTGTTCACTGCTTTTTGCCAGAGGGAAAAGCCAGAAGACCAAAGAATTGCGAGAATGATTCTTCTTGTGGTAGCTCTGGCCTCCTAGGAATTAGGAAGTGCTGTAAATCTCAGGAGAGGGGCTGTTTGTGCAAAATTCCCAGCCCAAATTTCAGACTCCAGGGGTTCAGATGCATTTTGTTATGTTCCAGAAAAACAAGCAAGCTTTTGGGGCACACCTCTTAACCAGGCTCAAAATCTACATCTTCGTGTTTTGTCCACCATTTAAGCTACCAAGAATGCTACCTAATCCACAGTTTGCAACTATTTTTAACAGGCTCAACTGCATTGTTATAAACTGCCTGTTCTTTGGCAGATAAGCCAGGCCACTCTGGAAACAGTGCTGGTCTCTTAGATTTCTTTTTGGAAAGTGTCTAAGATTTATAGTGGGAATTACTCATGACAGCTGCATTCTTTCCACTGGGTTTAGACCACCATTTGGTCTAATAACTCCTAATTGTGTGTCTATCCTAGTCTAAGCTTCCTAAGAAGAGAAGGTGGGAGGTAGCAGAGAGAGACTTATGAAAATCTCCTATAGCAATACCCAGTCATCTCTGTCAATGGTAAACACTATTTTGAAACCTAAGAAGGTCAGCTGAAGATGAATAAATAAATGATATTTCAGTGAGCATGGATTTCCTCAGAGAATTTTTCATTATTGCCATTAATGCCATTCTGATAAAATAAAATAAAATAAAATAAAATAAAATAAAATGACTCAGCTTCACTATGTTTCCACAGTATTTTTATCATAAAAACCAAAGTTCTGGTCTGCATTCAGTCATGGTGTTTTTTGAAAGAAGTACCTTTGAAAGTGATTTTTCTCCAAACTTCACCAAAGTGCAACATGGGTACCTTGAAGACATTGCCCATTTCAAAATCATACGAGGTCTAATTATATTTCCAAAATAAGTAGTTTCCAATCCAGTAAGGATAATGTGGTCATGAAAAGGATGTCCAAATCCACCAATTTACATTGGTTTGGTTTGGCATAACTTTCAAAGTTCTTGGAGCAAAGAGAGGATGGCACGTGAATCATTGCAATTTGGGTAATAGTCCCAGGACTTTGGGTTTGCCACTCTGGGAGGCATTCAAGGGGAAACTAATCAACTTCAAGACTGTACCTATATAATTTATAACTGCTAAAATTCACTGATATGTTCCAGATTATTTTGCAAAATGTTATACCCTCCTTTTTAATATGTACTTTGTCATTTTCACTCTATTTATGTAATTTAAAAAGTATGATAGCAAGGGAGCATGAGCCATTTGAAGCAGGAGCCACTAATGTCAGAGACTGTTATCCTTCACAAGATATATGGTGTTGATATCTCCGACTCTGAAGGGCTTGGAAGTTGTGTCAAGTTAGATTCAGATTGCTTCTAATATGTTTTGCTTTACTCCCTCTTACTTTCTGGTTTCTATCTTAAGCCACAAAGTAGTTTCTCTGCTATGACTTAGTTCTCCAACCACAGTGGTGGCACTGGTCTGAGTTACCCTCCATGTCTCCATCCCCAGCCCTCCCTCCTTTTATCCCAAAAGAAAATTGGGTTATTAATTTAGGATGAGGCTGCTTTGTTTAAACAGTATAGTGTTTTCCAATTGCCCAAGCGTAATGTATCCAACCCATACTGCTCTTTCAAATGGTTTTGATTACTGAACTCAAAAAAAAAAAAAAAAAGAAAGAAAGAAAGAAAGAAAAAAGAAAAAGAAAAAGAAAAACTTCTACTGAAATGTATGAAACACCAAGGGAAGGTCCTTCTTCTGTTGTAACTTTAAATTTCTAGAAAAGGAAAAGAAAGTTTTGGATACTACGGAACTTCAGTAATTGAAATTCAGTTATAACTCTAGGCAACACATGCATTTACAATAGCCTATAAAATAATTAGAAAAGAAATAGAAATGTGCTTCATTTTACACCTTGAATAATGACATATGCATATTAAAGTAAAACTTACATAAGGTCCTTATTTAAAATAAAAATTTGTGCATTCAAGTAATATCAACCTCTGGTTAGGCTCCAAAACAAAAATTAATTTAAAAAAGAAATATATATAGTAATTTTTCTCATTTGTATAGTAATAGACGTTAAGTGACATTTCGCCATGAATCATTGTTTTAAGTAGAGCTAATTTGACTGATTCTTTAAAAAGCATATTAAGTGTCACTTGAGGAATGTAGATCTGCATGTTGCATCAATGTTTCTAATTTCCAAAATACTCTTTTTCTCAAATTCTTTCAAAGAAACTGATAACTCATGGGAAAATACTAGACCACTTTCATTTGGTGAAATTTTTTCTCTTTTTGGTGGCCAGCAAGATGACATTATTCACCATTCATGGTTTTAAATGACCATTGTCTAGTTCCCAAATCCAAAACTACTACCAAAGGCCCCAAACTTACCACCACAACATTTTTCTACAGACAATATGAAATACTGAAGGTTAAAGAAGAATTCCGAAATATTTTCCCCAATGGCTACATGTTCAGAAAAAATTAAATATAGTCCCAAGAGGGAATACTCTGAAAGGGACACATTGCTTAAATGTGTAAGTTTTCATATTTTTAAAATCTATCATATTATTTAAAGTTTTATAGGTTAAATTTAGGCACTAAACACTATCTAATGACAAAGCAAGAAAAGTAATGACTTATAAAAGTATATTATAAAATTATAAAGTTCTGAGCATATACAACTCAAGTAGATAAACTGAAGAGCAATATGGTCAAATACTAAAACTATAAATTAAATATTTAAAAAATTGAATTAACATTGTCACATTTCAGTTGTCAAATGCACATTGTACTTAAAAGCAAACAAACTAGGGTAACTTTTGACTAATGGAGCTATTTTGTGCATCAGGAAGAAATATTATGTGATTTTGATCAATGTGTGTGCCTTAGATACTCATACACACTAACAGATGTCCAACCTCATCTTAATTCCTCACAAATTCATAATTCTCAGGAAGGGACACAGACTCAAGAATTTATTATTAGATTATTCTAGAACTACAAAACTTAAACCGATTAATACACTTGCTAACAACTATTCCATTTTATTGCTATTATTCCAAATTACCCTATAGTTTATTACAAAGAAGGGCAAAAATCATGAAGATGAATAGGTGGGCAGAGAGGATTTGTAGGGGAGTAAAAATACTCTGTATGATACTATAATGATGGATACACATCATCATGCGTTTGTCCAAACCCATGGAATGTACAACAACAGAATGAATCATAAAGCAATGATAAATGGTGATTATGATGTATAAATGTCACCTCCTTGGTTGTAACAAATGTACCATTCAGTGGAGGGTGCTGATAATGGGAGAAGCTGTGCATCTATGTGGGACAGGAAGCATATGGGAAATCTCTATACCTTACCTTCAATTTTGCTATAAACTTGAAACTGATCTTAAAAAAATTAAGTTTTAAGAGCCTCCCAGGAGGCTCAGTTGGTTAAGTGTATAACTCGTGGTTTGGGCTCAGGTCATGATCTCAGGATTCGTGAGTACAAGCCCCACATTGGGCTCTGCTCTGATAGCGAAGAGCCAGCTTGGAATTCTCTCTCTCTGCCTCTCCTGAGTGCTGCCTTTCTCTCAAAATAAATAAATAAAATAAAACTTAAAAAAAATAAAGTCTTAAAAATAGTGAATTATTGTTTTGAATTATACTATCAATACCAACATTGCAGGGCACCTGGGTGGTTCAGTGGGTTTGGCGTCTGACTTCAGCTCAGGTCATGGCCTCCTGGTTCCTGAGTTTGAGTTCCGCATCACGCTCTGTGGTGACAGCTCAGAGCTCCAAGCTCGGAGCCTGGAGCCTGCTTCAGATTCTGTGTCTCCCTCTCTCTCTGCCCCTCCCCAGCTCGTACTCTGTCTCTCTCTCCCTCTCAAAAATAAATTTTAAAATGTTAAAAAATTAAAAAATATATATATCATCATTGCAAGTTATGTTATTTTATCCTAAACTACTGATGAAACATTTTGCACTAAGGCAGAAATGTTCCTCGTATAAAAGAAATCATTTTATGTCCGTGACAAACTTTACAAAGCCCTTATTTATATTATGACAATAATTTCTACCAATTTATTTAATACTTATGATTGTGAATTACAATGTTTAATCATGGTGCTACCCATCTCCCTAGAGAAATGACTGAGACAGTTGGGTGATAACCTCACCGCTGGCCTCTCTGGGGGCCTGGACACATCAAGAAATATACATTCTTAACATCAAAATTATGTTATCAACATTCCTTAGGAACAGTTATAGTGTTTTAGCAAGTGTTTCTCTTTTATTTTTTTTATTTCCTCATTTTTATGATAACTTGGTCATGGAAATGACTGGATGCTATAAATAGATATGTGGAAAACAAGTGGTTGATTATCCAAATCCAGTGCCAGGATAAGTTATTTTGAATTATAGACTACCAGTTTTAAAACAATCTGAAACTAATTTCACCATTTTGTCGAAGATTTCTTCTTTATTTTCCCTACTTAGCAGAGTGCTCCCTTTCCCTGCCAGACACTAGAGACTGTCAAGCTACTCATGCATCCGGAATAGGATTTTCATTCTGTAGTTTCAAATAATCAGACCAATGCATGTTACGTTATACTGATTATAGGAAAAAGAGAATGGAATGGGATAGGACAGAGTAAATAGATTAGAATAGAATAGAATAGAATAGAATAGAATAGAATAGACTAGAATAGAATAAGAAAGGACAGGAAGGAGGGAAGGAGAAAGAGAGGAAGGGAGAATTGACAAGCCTTGATTATTTTCTGTCCAAAAAAGAGCAGTAATGTATATGTAAAGGTTCTTCTCCAGTCTCCCACTAGTTTAATTCCTGTCTTTTCCTTGGGAATGAGCCTTAACTATAGTGTAAAATCCAATGCTACCTTTTGCTCTTCTCTGATTCAATTAGACTTAAATTTATTGATTACTAACTATGACTGAACTTTATGATTAGTTTGTTGAAATTAAACTATTAAAGATTGCTTGGTGTAGAACAGAAATTTGTTTTCTCTGAGGAAAGGATATTTCATGTTAATTTACTATTTCCTTCCCTCTCACATTTTTTTTTCGTTTTACCATCTCAGTTCTTTTATGGGCAAATATAAAACATACCCTTTTACTTTCAGGTCTAGATGTTGATGGAATATACCGAGTTAGTGGCAATCTGGCGACAATACAGAAGTTAAGATTTATTGTCAACCAAGGTAAGTGATTTCTTTACTCCATTTTTCTCAGTAGTTTCACCTCTAACGATATTTCAGACTCTGTACTGTATGTATTTTGAATCTATAATGATAACTGTTTGAAGCAAACAAGAGAAAATTAAGTAAATTAAACAATTATCACCAGAAAAATAAAAGATAGGCAGCTTTCTTGGAGATTAATAGAGAGAAGACCAACTAATAGTTTACATGAAATAAATAATTAGTGGGCAATGACAAACTAAAATTAAAAAAGAATAATAGAAGGGTAAAATAAAGAAAAATTACCTAGCTTTGAAAAATAAACACTTAATGCACATGGATATGTAACTGAATAAATGAATGATGGAAACATTAAAGTCAAAATCATAGATGTTACAAAAATATGTAATAGGTAAGTAAAAGAATTAAAAATTAGGAAATATATATATTATCAAAGAATTTCAAATGGAAACCATAATGAGTTACTACTGCCTATCAGGATGGCCAAAGGCTAAAACACTGGTAACATCAGATGCTGACAAGAATGTGGAGCAATAGGAATTCCCATTTATTGTAGCTGAAATGCAAAATGGCACAGATACTTGGAAAGGTAGTTTGGTAGGTTCTTAGGAAAATGTATTTCTACCATACTATCCAGCAATCGTGCTCCTTGGTATTGGTGCAAATGAGTTCCAAGCTTGTGTTCACACAAAAACCCATGCACAAATATTTCCAGCAGCTTTATTCATAATTGACAAAACTTGAAAGCAACCAAGGTGTCCATCGATAGGTAAATGCATAAACAAACTATGGTGCATTCGTATAAAGGAGTACTTTTTCTGTGATAAAAGGAAATGAGCTCTCATGTCATGAAAAGACTTGGAGGACCTTTAAATGCACACTGCTATGTGAAACAAGCCACTTTGCAAAGGCAATCTACTGTACTATCCCAACTATATGACATTCTGGAAAAGGCAAAACTATGGAGACAATAAAAGATCAGTGGTAGCAAAGGATTTAGAGAGAGGGAGGGATGACTCATGAACATGGGGAAGTTTTAGGACCATGAGACAATTCTGTTTGATATTATAATAGTAGATACATTTCAGTATATGTTTGTCAAATCTATATTATATATAACACTAAGAGTGAAACAATTTAAACTGTAGATTTTACTTAATGATAATGTATCAATATTGGTTCATCAGTTGTAACAGATGTACCACATTACTACAAAATGTTAATAGTAAGGGGACTGTGTGTTGGGGTGGAGGCTAGAGGGGTATATGGGAACTCTATATATTGCACTCAGTTTTTCTGTAAACCTGAAACTTCTCTTAGGAAAAACTATGAATCTTAAAAAATAAAAATAAAAGATGTGAAATATTACAGAAAACAAGCAGACTAAAACATCATACATTGGTTAAGGATAGAAAAACTCATCGAAACAGCTGTATCTGCCACAAATCTTTATCCATCTTAAAAGGTAGGACTTGAATCACCTTTCCCTCTTCCCCCATTACCCAATAGTAGCCCTAAGGTGTGCAAGGGAGGTCTTAATTAATATATGTTGAATAATGTGTGTGTATATGTGTGTGTTGCAAATAGGAGAAGTGTTAATCCAGCGTTAAATCCTCCAACAGTTTACTTTGGGTTGAGCCACCCTTATAAGAGTTGAATGCAAGACTTCTGGCCAGTGGACACATGATTCTTATTTCTGAGAATCTTTGTAACTGAGAATCTCCTCTGCTCTGTTTGCTCACTAATGTGGACCTTTGTGTTTTACGATTACTCTCCTTCTGAGAGGGGGGGAAAAGCCTCGAGAAACAGAACTAAGCTTTACCTCGTGATTCATAGTGGCCCCATTGGACTGAACCAGAATGCCCCCTCAGTGAGTAAAAATTGGATAAAAAAGCCCTTGCCTCATTTTCGTTCCTGCTTATAACCAGCTAAAATCATTTTTTTAATATATTTCATACTGAAGCCATATCCTGATTGGGATTCTAGACAGCTGGGCAACACATTTCTTCTATAAAGAAGAAATCTCAAAACAGAAGCCATGCTAGAAACAAACACTAGTTGCATTTCCTGCCTTTAAAAAAAAATTATGCTCAGCAGTTTGAAAAGGCAAAAAAAAATCTGCAATGAAAATATGAAATCTGTCCATCTCATCCTTTGCAATCCAGACTTCGGCGTCCTCTGAGGCTGTGTAGCGGCTCATGTTTCCATGAGAGCTGACAATGTAAAGCTGGACAGAGGCCTGAGTTGGTGTCTGGTAGCACAGAATTGTCAGTAAACTGTCTCCCTGGTTTATAGCACTGTCGCAATGCAGCATGCTTGACACAAATGATGCTACATTAGGACCTTTGATACTGGCGATTTCATGCAAGTTGTGCTGTGGGGTTTTTTGAATTAGATGACAAAAGAATGCATATACCGGCCTGTCTCAAATTTTGTTAAGCAGATTATCCTTTGAATGAAATCTCTGCAGTGGCCATAACTTTGGTGCTAATGCTATACCTTCCATCCATCTGCACACTGGTCTCAGACAGCAGAGCTGACTTAGCAGAGAATCAGTGCTGGGTACAAAGAGGCTGACTGTGTACATTGTAGCTTCCTTTCTGTGCGTGTGTGCGTGTGTGTGTGTGTGTGTATGTGTGAGAGAGAGAGAGAGTGCAATGACATAAAGTGGCAATGAGTGATAGCTAATTCCATGCAAAGCATAAAGCGATATGTGAAAGCAATGCATTCTTTTGTATTCAAAGATGGAACATATATGATTTTTGCATACTCTCTTTGTATTAACACCTTTTATTTCCTCCATGTTCACATTCCACAACACTTCTTATTTATATGGTTCTAAATATACATTTTAAAAAATGAACAAGTCCTACCCACCATTAGGTTAGACAAATGAAAACTGATTTGGGGGATTTTCAAGAACAGTTCAATTGCAATTTATGTATTTCACTAACTTTCTTGAATGCTATAATCATCAGCAATTCTAAATACACCAGTTGAATGATTCAATTTGTTTTGGTTTTCTGTTTGACTCACTAAATCAGTAGGAATTGGATACCCTCATTATACTTCCAGATCAGATGGCATACAAGTTAAATTCAAAGTGATCGCTTTTGAAAAGCATGTTCTAATTATAACTAGTAATGATGATAATAATAATTATTATTATTATAAAAGTAGCTAAGATATTTTCATAGTTTATTAAGTGCCAGGCACTGTAGTAAAGGGCTTTACTTATATCATTTAATTTATTCCTTTCTACCATCCCACAGAATAGGTATTACTATTGTCCCCATTTTAAAGGTGAGCAAACTGAGGCTGCGGGATGTCAAATAATAACCAAAGGTCATAGTTCAAGTAAGTGAAAGAGCTAGGACTAGATACCTGGTCCCTTTGACTCAGAGCCAATGCTGAAAACCATTGCTGCCACTGGGCTTTTTCCATTCATAAATGTTGATTATCTTCTTATAGAAGTGGGTATCAGTCTTCATGCTGTATGTACTTATTAGTGACTCTCTGTTTACACCTGCTTTCCAGTGTTTGTAAGTGACAGGTACTGCCATGGCACTTTGACTAAAATAGTGCAAGAAAGAGGGGTGCCTGGGTGGCTCACTTGGTTGAGAGTCTAACTCTTGATTTCAGCTCAGGTGACAATCCTATGGTTTGTGGGATTAAGCCCCCTCCAGGGCTCTGCACTGACAATGAGGAGGCTGCTTAGGATTCTCTCTCTCTTCCCAGTCTCTCTCTCTCAACTCCTCCCCACTCATGCTGTTTCTTCTCTCAAACAAATAAACATTAAAAAATAAATAGTTCAAGAAAGAAAAATCCCTGGAAACTGCTGAACATCACAGTTATGAAGAAGCCTGGCATTGCCATTCTCTGTAGGGCTTTATGTATCTGTATTGGGACCAAGAAGCTACTTTAATACAATATTCTGATGTTGCCTTCAGCAGTCATTGAGAACTCTCAACTTACTGGGCCATCGGTGCATGAATAAGCAGGGCTCTGCCTCGTTTGTTGCATTTGGTGACAGCTTTCAATGACATTTTGCTGATGCAACTCCTACACTCTGTGAGAGCGTCCCCCAAAGAAAACTGCTCCATGACCTTAGATGTCAACCTGTCAACAGCCTGTGACACCGTGTTGGTTCCTCAGAAAGACCTGTGACCTGATGGTTTTCTTGCAGGGGGTACTTTTGCAGAGGCCTGACTTCAGCAGTGAGAATGCTGCAGAACTGACTTGAAAACTTTTGACAGTGGGTCTTGGAAATCTCACTCAGTTGTGTCCCCTCCTCCTGACATCAACATTCTGGTTTAAGCCGCCCTCCTAGGCTGATTGCCCAAACTCCAAATTCAGTTCAGACACTCTTTGGTATGACTTAGATGTTCTCTTTTACTCTCCAAAAAAAGGGACAAGAAAGACTGGCATCCTTTTTGGAAAATATTGACTATGAAGCTTCCCAAGCTCATGAGCCAATGGGAGAACTACATAGGACTGGGGGAAGAACTGAGTGGGAATTTTCCAGACTGGTGTTTCTTAGTACCCAGTAACAAATATTCTCTCTAGCCATTTCTCTGAACTGGAGGAAGTTACTTCCCATCAGGATTTTAGACATGTTTTCCATATATAGAAAAAAATTTAAAGGAAGAATCTTTGGGACACCTTCCTTCACTTTTTCACACCCAGAGGAACAAAATATATAAATGCCACAAATCTACGTGGCCAAGAATCTTAATTGGGTGTGTGGGTGTGTGTATGTGTGTGTGTGCATATGATTGTGCATGTGTGTTGTTTCAAATAGGAGATGGCTTTTTCCCATTAATTTACAGTCTTGCACTTTGCATATCTTTATTCACCCAGATCTTATTGGCATAATAATCCAAATTAAACATTGGCTTAAAGAGATGAATTTGGTTATTTTGAACACGCTAAGAATAAGCTCCATTGAAAATAAACTATTAGAGAAACAATTTCATGTTACCAACTACATCTAAACTACTTTTATATAGATTTGTACCACAATGCCAAGCAAAACATTAAGTTTAGAGATATCCATGCTTTTCATGTTATTTGCAGCATCAAAAATTGAATAAAAAAGGAAATACAGAAAGGAAGTGAACAATTGGCAGTTCTGTTATTATAAAATAGACCTTGTATCAAGTCCATTCACTTTTCTAGTGAGGAGGTTTATATTGCCCTCTCCATATTTTTAAAACGAGGCTATTTCCTTAAGCCTGCTTCACTCTGACGGCCAGCCACAGCAACAACAGAACAAACTGTTATTTGCTTTATCCCATTCCGCAGGGCGGGTTTTTTGGTAAGTCGAATCATTGATATTGCACCTTTCTGGCTGCCGTGTGACAAGATTATCTTTTAACAATGATTTATTTTTCCCATTAAAGCTGAAAAGATCACTTGATCATAAAAGGGCCAGTCTCTAACATCATTCCAGGCTTTGGAAACTTTCTTAGACCTCATTTTTCAGCTACATTGAGTCTAGGAGCTCCAAGACTATTGATGGCAAAACTTGTATTGCTTTCTAGCTGCTTAGGAAAATATGCTGTCATTAGTAAATAATGCTGAATGGAAGTAAAGACAATAAGCTCTCCCCACTCATGCATATTTATATAATCTCTAGTTTTTACACAATATTACTTTTTTAAAGACATTATTTTCAAGTAATCTCTACACCCAAAGTGAGGCTTGAACTCACAATCAGAAAATCAAGAGCCACATCCTCTACCAGCTGAGCTAGGCACCCTAGTTCTTACACGATAATCTAATAACAACTTTGTGAATACTTCTAGTATCTAAAATACACAAATTTCTGGCTACTTCTTTTAAAGCAAAATTATGCCATCCATTTATTGTGAGTTCTATTTTGTCATTTATGACATGCCAAGCAATAAAGAGCTGACCAAATTCTGTGGTGAGACAGAGGCAGAGACCATCCAGTGGAGAGAGAGCACCGAGTGAGCATCTTGCTTCTGACATATTTGTTAGTCTACCGGAAATGCTTTTAATCCCTTGAATCTCAAGCTCTTTACTTCCAAAATGGGAATAATAAGGAAACTACAAGGACTTTAAAACCTCTGAATCAGCCAAGTGATATTTAGTACTAACTTCAAGATGTTAGATGAAATCGGATCACTGCAACTTAGTTTTCTTAGGACCGTTATGATACTAAATATTAATAATCAAGAATGGTTTGGGGCTTCCATCTGATTGGATTTTCTTTGATAGCATTAAGACTCTTTTTCTAGGAAGAAATATCAAGTGCAGAAAAGCTTTGGAGACTTCCTACCGTCCAATGATTTGTCTCACTAGCTAAATTCTTAGGAACTTCTGGGTTCCTGGATACAAAAGAGAAATTTAGCTTTATTTTGTAAATAGGCTTTTGGGAATTACCAGATTCCAAAAGAGTAGCCTTAGGTTTATAAGACAGGGCAAGTAAAGTCTACGGAAATTTTGGGTCTTAATTCAGTTGTGGTTTTGTCACGTAGATTTGGCGATTGAGGCCAGAAATTAAATCAGTCAGAGATATGTAACTGCCAATCCGCAAAGATATTTATAAAAATCTGTCATTATAAATCATCATCATCATCATCATCAACAGAATTAAGTAGTAAAAATTATAAACTAGTGGGGAAACATACCAAGCTTACCTCTGCTCTTAACTATACTTGATATCGCTGGTTGCTGACACTGACTGCATTTCAGAATTGTATTAGTTATCTAATGTTGCATCAACTTAGCTGCTTATAGCAACACACATTTATTATTTCCAGTTTTTGTGAGGCAGATGTTTGGCCATGGATTAGCTGAACCCCATAAAGTTACTCACAAGATGTTGGTCAGGGATGGGTCCTCATCATGGAGGCTCAACCAGGGACAGGTGTGCTTCCAATCTCACATGATTATTAGGGTTTACTTTCCTGTGGTTTGGTGGAATTAAGACTCAACGTTACTGGCTGTTGACCAAAGGCCTGTGGACCTCTCCATAGGCCATCACACAACATGGCAGCTTGCTTCATCAAAGCAGCAAGGGAGAGCCTAATAGCTAAGTCAGAAGCTGTACTCCTATGTAACATAACCATGAAGGTTATAACCCATTCTTTTGGTGCTCTGATGAGTAAAATCAAGTCACAGTTTCTGTCCATGCCCTAGGGGAAGGGATTACACAAGATGTAAACACAAGGGTCATATAAGTCTGTCTACCCCAGGAATCACACAGTGGGGAGCTTTTTTTTAGGGGAGCTTTTAAAAATAAAGATTTTGTATAATTGGATTTAATGAAATGTTTAGAGGTGCAGTAGGCATGACTTTGAGTAGATAATGAAAGAAAATGCAAAATGCTTATTGATTTATGATGTGGTTTCATCTTAGCCTGGGCAAACCATGCAGTACTTAATACATAGTAGCAGAATATTTACTATTGAAGCTTGAAAAGATGTGAGTTCTTTGTGTGCAATCTTTCATTTATGCATGTGAGAGGGTTGTCTTTTTTTTTTTTTAATATTTTTACATTGTAGTACTTGTTTTGCTTGTTGGTGGTGTTTGCCTATTTAATACATTCCGTCAAGGACAGAAATTACATGATGTTTTTTTTTTTGTTTGTTTGTTTGTTGTTTTTCTTTTCCCCCTAGGAAGTGTGTCTTGGGTTTTTTCCTTATTATTTTCATTACTTTTTTTTTTCTCTTCTTTTTTTGGTGGTGGGGGTGGTTATGTTTAAATGAAGTTGCTTTTACAGCACCAAAGACTTAATCATCCATTTCCTATATAAAAGGTAGCTACTTTTTTGCATGGACCTCAAGTATACTGTAGTATAGAGGTGGAATTTAAGGAAAGGTGTTAAGCAGGCTGTGTTGTAGCTTATGGGCAAATAACAAATTGTATCATGTATCTTGAATGTATCATAGA